>NC_089874.1:41345000-41627500 GCF_040182565.1 Anser cygnoides | reverse complement strand
CAATCTGAATTACAAAATGAGGTGCTTGGCCTGTTTTGATGAAGTCACCCAAAAGAATGCGAATTACATAAAATTTTGAATGGAGATCTTTGATCTGAGTCCTAGTCCACCATCTGAGTTGATGGAGTTCAGGAGCCTGGGAGGATGGAAAAAAGCAAAAACAGAATCATGGCCTTCAGAAGAAGAGTTTGGTTTGTTTAGGGATCTGCTTGGAAGAACTCCATGGGAGACTAACAGCGAAGAGAGGTCCAGGAGTGCTAGCTGGTTTTCAAAGATTGCCTCCTTCAAGCTGGAGATCAGCCCATCCCAAAGAGCAGGAAGTCGAGCAAAGATGACTGGAGGCCTGCATGGTTGAACAAGGAGAAACATAAAAAAGAAGTGCAGAAGAGGTGGAAGCAGAGACAAGTGACCTGGAAGGAATATAAAGACACTGCCTAAGTGTTCAGGATTGGGTTAGGAAAGCCAAAGGCTGCTTGGAGTTGAACTTTGTAAGGGAGGTGAAGGGCAACAAGAAAGCTTTCTACAAGAAAGCAACAGGAAGATGGGAGAGGAAGTATGGGCCTGCTGCTGAATGGGGCAGGGAACCTGGGCACAGAGGACAAGAAGGAGGCCTGGGTAGTGAATGCCTTCTTTGCCTCAGCCTTTACTGGTCAGACCAGCCTTCAGCAACCCTTCCAAAATATGTGGGAAGGTCCAGGGTGAGACAGACCTCAGTGAAGGAGGATCAAGTTAGAGAACATTTAAATGAATTGGATAGCCTCTAGTCCACAGGCCCTCATGGGATGCACTGGCAAGTGCTGAGGGAGCTGCCTGGTGTCATTGCAAGGACACTACTGACATTTCCAGGCTTTGCTTATCAAACTATAAGTAACACCAAGCTGATGAGGCTAAACATTAAGCCTTTTGAATCAAAACTCTGGACCATTATGCCTCCTGATTATTAAGACGAAGGGTATGTTTTAAGGGAAAGCATTCTGTTTTATTATGTTATTCAATTTGCCTGTTTCATAGTTCAGCAACAGGGAGAGATCCATTTCCTTTTATGTGCACAGCTACCATAATAAAGCAGTAATTAGCAGTAAGTAGTCCCTGATCAGCTCAGTGGGGTATGTGAAAAAAGAGATGACTCCAAACAAGTACGTAAAAATGTAGCCTGAACAAACAACATTCAAACAGACAGGGTTCCACTTTGGGGCCTTTTTTTTTTCTTTCTTTTTTTTTTTAATAAATCTTGATTCCTACAGGGCACACTGTTTACAACTACATCTATGCCTCTTAAAATTATCCATGATGATACTATCTAAGATAGCTACCCCCACAAAGCTTTCATGGTTTAAAGGTTACCTGCAGCCGAAAATCAAATTGCAATGAGATAAAGTGGGGTGAAAGATCTTTTCAGTCATTTCAGTTTCCGTTTTATTTTTCTGTGTGATGGTACAATCTGTCTTTTTGTGGTTGGTACACAGGAGTCTGCATCCAACACTCCTGAGGCCATGATCTCTGCTAGCTAAGGGAAAGGGAAGCATTTCTCTCTGTCACAATATTAATTACAGGTCTGTAGCTATGTAATAAAGTTGGGGGAGTTTTGCTAGACTGTACTTCAGGTCCACAGTAACACAGCAATATCTAGTCTTCCCAAATTCCACCCCTGCTTACAACTACCTGAAAAAATATTATCTCCAGAAGAAACTCACTGCATGATTTCCTCCAAATTCACAGTCCTATTGCTAGCTTGTTCTTAGAGGCTGATTCCTTAAATTAATTCATTTTGCATGTAATTTGCAGAAAGTAATGTTGAATTTTATATTCTGCCTTTTATATTGCATGCAATCCAGATTCTCATTTATTGTACTACTACTATTAATTACCACAGGCTAAGAGGTTTGCAGATATTTTTTCCCCACAGCAAATTCCCAAACTCTGTCTTGGTAATATGCTTTCACATTTTCCCTCTGGTAATAAGCTATTTCACTTGCAGGCTTATTTTACATTAATCTGTTTTGGACTGCATTGTTCTGTACTAGCTCAGCTTCTGAAAGAGTCTTAATCATTCTCTGACTGCATTTTTTCTCATCATTTTCTCTTTCTACCCAGTAAAGACAGCAAATGTAAAAATTATGCTATTTCATATCATCATCCTGACCGTTTATATAAATAATGAGGTTTAAGAGTACTGCTAAGCCTCATGATAGCCCATTAGCAGTCTCTTTCCAGAATGAAATTTACTTATGATATAGCTGCTTTATATGTCATTTACTTTAAATTCAGCGAGCCAATCTGTCTCTACTTGCATGGGTCAAAGGCTAACATCTGCAAAAATAAAACCTGTTTTTATAAACTATAACACCCTTAGGGATGTTTTGTATCTGTGCCATCAAGGTATGACTTGGATAAGATGTATACTGGTGCTACAACCAAATTCCTTTACTTTTTCTTTGCAAGAGATAACCAAAACCCCATCAATATATCAGTTTGAAGTCTAATTTCATAACCAGAACCCCCATCAATATATCAGTTTCAAGTCTAATTTCATTTTCTTGCTCTTATTCTTCAGATTTGTTCATTGTGTACGCTTTTGTGAGCTTTTTTCTTTCTTCTTTTTTTTTTTTTTTTTACTAAAAGATTCCTTGTTTTTCCAAATTTGGCCAGCTTTATTTTTCCATTTTGGATGAACAACCGTGGGTTTTAGGAGTCTTTTCCTTTCTGTGTAAGTATTGCTAAACCCATATTTGAATATCTACCTCACTAGTCTTGTATAAAATTTCAAAATAAAAATGGTTATCATCTACTAATTCTATCTCCATGCCACATGGAAGACATATGGTCCATGTATACAAGCCAGGGCCAATACAGTGGGCCAATGTGGCCCAAATGAGGTTCAACAAGTCCACATGCAAGGTGCTGCACCTGGGTCAGGGCAATCCCAGACACAAGTACACACTGGAAGAACTCACTGAAAGCAGCCCTGCAGAGAAGGATTGTGGGGTTCTGGTGGACGAAAATCTTGACATGAGCCAGCAGCATGCGCTTGCAGCCCAGAAGGCCAACTGCATCCTGGGCTGCATCAACAGAGGAGTAGCCAGCAGGTCAAGGGAGGGGATTGTCCCCTTCTGCTCTGCCCTTGTAAGGCTGGATGGGGCTTTGGGCAAACTGGTGTGGTGGGAGGTGTCCCTGCCCATGGCAGGGGGCTTGGAGCTGGGTGATCTTCAAGGTCTCTTCCAATCCAAGACATTCTGTGATATGATTCTATGATTCTGTACTTCATTGTTATTGTTCCTCATCATCACTAATGAAGTAACATAACATATGGAAATGAATAAAGTTAACAAGAAACTTTTTAACTGGACCAAAGTGCTCACAGTAGAGCCACTGGAGAGCCACCTGCAACTGTGCACTTGGTCAAACCTCCAAGTTCCCATTCATGTTATGTGATCCACTGTCAGAAATCCTGTCACCCCTGTATTATTGTTTCCTGAATGTCATCTGTGCGGAAGAATGTGTGCAACTCTACAACATTTGCAATGACTTATGATGAAAAATGATGGTGAAAAAGAATTACAAATGGAAGAAGTAACAAAGGGGAGCTCAGTCATAAACCTTGTACCATCATGCAGTAAGTCACCTAGTCACAACTGTACAGTCCTAACTTGTTAGCCAACATCCCTCTTTCATAAATGTTTCCGAGTGATTTCTGTGACAAATGCCCAAGAAAAATCTATTCTAATTAAGTAAAAATATAGATTGATCAATGGGTTGCTAATGTTGAGTAAATTGCAATACAATTGCAAAACTTTCAGTATAACTTCTTTATTTGAGCACTCTTAATCATCACATCCACACGCCTCATACTTTCAGTAGTGCCTTTTTTATTTATTTTCTAAATGATCACTCTATCAGGTTGAGACACAGTAGGTTCTGCCTTAGTTGTTCATATATTTCAACTATTACAGGGACTAACAATCTTAGAAATGAGTTGTTGATAGCTTGGATTCTGCATAATTTAAAAAGTGTCAAAATACCTTTCTTTAGAATCCATATTTTTAGCTACCAAGAAATGAGATTGCTAAGGAATATCAGTGAGAATTTTTCTGTCTAGCTCAACTAACAAACTCCACTACATAACCCATATTCCAATGACTTTGATATCCTTGTACCATTTTTTCTCCTCCATACACATCAAGACTGGTATAAACACCGAGTTGATTTCCTCGACCTGTTGGAAACTGAACAAGGAGCTGGAAGACCAAAAGCTCTCATCTTCTTTTTCAAGGACAACTGGCATTACTGCTTTTGTGCATTCACAACTTCTTTTATTCAAAACTAAACCATCAGACTCAGAAACCAGACAAGTCTAAATTAAATTGTAATGGTACATTAAAATAAAAGCAGAGGACACAATTAAACTCTTATGCTTTAGATGAGATGTTGGCAATCTAGAGCTTAAGTATAGTGGGCATACAATGGGTACTCTGTAAGGCTTTTTGCCAGCCAAAATGGGAGAAAACCCCACCAACCTACACTGATACTCAGGGTATCTTTTGCCCGAAAGGGATTTTGAGATCACACCATCATCAGAACTCCTGCCAATACTAAAAGCAGAATACTGCGGATTAGCAGCACTCTCTGATTATGAGAGGCAGTACCTCCCACTCCAGTGTCTAACACAGACTACCAGTGCACGCTGAGCAGTGTTGCAGACAGAATGCCAAAAGAAGAGCACTAGCTGCCTCACTACAGCAGCTGATAGTTCAGGAGATGAGATATAAGAGCCTACCAAATGCATGAACGTCCACTTTCTCTTTTCACTACATAAAACTAATATCCATATGCACAGCCAGATGGTACTCCATCTTGACTGCTGAAAAGAACATCATAGGAAATGAATTTAGATAAACAAAAGGAGGAAAATGAAGTAAAGAAAATCCACATTTGAAATTTCATATCTGCATTTAATTTTATAAGCAAGTCAGAAAAAGAAGTCAATCATTTGGCCCAAAAAATGACAGAGACAAGAGATACAGTAGTCATAAATGCATCATGTCATTGAAATACGATATTTGTCATCACCTTGATCCTCTTCTCACAAAATAGTGCTATTCAGATTAGTTGATACAAGTCTCCCCTTCTAGCGAAGAATAAAAACTTCTTTACCACACATAGAATAGTTCTTGTATTTATTTTTATTAAAATGAGTAAAAGAAATTCCATCTTCCTAAAAGAATTACTGATGTAAGTGTTGGGGTGAGTAAAGTTCTTATGTATCAAGTCTCCAAGCTGAGAAAAGATTACCGAATACACCAAGGCAGCACAGAAAATGACTGAGTGCCATTTTTCATAACATGCACAGTGCAAGTTAAACACTTGCAAAGCACAAAGTTGCATTGGTACCGCCAAAGCCAAATGAATTTGTGAGTGCAATACGCCGCTTTGCAGTTTTCCACTCCTGAGCTGTTAATGGAACATAATTGAGATCAAATCCCGGCTCTGTTTGTTTTAAGTTTAAAGTAGGCGGCAAAATTCCATGGTAACAGGACAGTGCAGTAAAAGCTGCTTCAATGGCTCCTGCAGCCCCCAAAAGATGTCCTGTTGCTCCTTTTGTTGAAGAAACTGCAATGTTACGTGAGTGATCTTTAAAAAGTCTCTTGATCGCTTGATTCTCAGCAGCATCTCCCAGAGGTGTAGAAGTTGCATGTGCATTGACGTATGTTACATCTTCAGGCTTGATTCCAGAATCTTTTATTGCTGCAGACATACACCTAAGAAAAAAAGAAAAGACAGAATGCTGCATTTCCCATTATATTTTTGTCACGTGTACAAACCAAAAGCAAATCTACAGTGTTTGAAAACATTTAACAAATGCAAAAATCTGCAAAACGTACTTTACTAGAAATGTAAATGTCAAGAGATGGGTTCATTTACCTAAACTAACATCCACATTTAGCCACCCTAGAAATACAGCAGTGGTAAGGTCCACTACAAAATCAGACTTGCTGCTAAAAATTTGCTGATTAAATTCCTCAGTTGAGAAAAACACAAGTTGCAAGAAAAAAGATATAACAAGCTATCTCTACGGATTACATTAATATATCAAAGACTCTTTTCAATGCAAAATTTGAAAACATTTGAGAGAGAAATAAGTACCTGAAATGATTACAAAAACCTAAGTTCGCTTCAGTGAAGTTTCTCTAGTGTAGCTGACATCAATGTAACATTCAGTACAATGCTGCAGGAAATCCCCTTGGCATTGTAAGGGAAAGGAAGATTCCCTAGTCTTTACATTTTATTTACCTTTATATTTACAGTATTACAAAATAAGAAAAATTGCTCTATCCAAATAAAACATTTGGAGATGAAGGAAAAATTCTGAAGTTGTTGTGAGTTTCTTTTGCATGTTTTTAGAGGTTAGGAGATATCTTCTTCCCTTCCCTTGAGCAGCAAGGAGATAGCCAAATTCCTGCGCATTAAAATATTTACTGAAAATCATGCTGTTCCACTCTGACACCATATCTCTCATTCTGAGTTCTAATGACCCATGGCATATGACTGCCTCTATAAATAATGCTTTTTTAAGAAAACCACAGAGAGATACAGCTCCATATACGCTCCACACTGTGTTTCTTCTCAGCTTTCCCACAGAAAGGAGATGAGTCACATGCCCTTCCTTGCACACACATTTTAACTAAGCATCTCTGGACAAAAGACCACTGTCTCTTTTGAAATTTATGAAAACTAAGTAAATAGGGTAGCACAGGCTGCTGGACAAATTGAAATGTCTCCATTACAGCCTTCTATTCTCAGAAGCATCCAGCTTAATTTAGGCTGTAGTCGACTGATTCTCACCATCAATACAGAGTAAGCCAACAATCACACAAAAAAGATTACTGATAAACAGTAAGGGAAGCAGATACATTAATTTAGTTTAATAAATAAGCTGCAAGGAACATAATTACTTAAGGAGGTAACAGATTATTGTGTAGAACACACTTCATATACACAATTCTGAATCTCCTTTCCTGCAGGTTCATTCCAACATATGTGAAAGTAGTTCTTAGAAGATGACAGAAAAATACATCTCCCTGAATTTTTTTGATGTGGCAAATAAAAATCCTGCAGAAAAGTAAGAGAAGCATATACAGTTTCATATTTAATTCACACGCCACTACAGTAACCAAATATTGTTATGAAAATTGCATTAAAATGTATTATCTCTTCCCAAGTGTGGAAAGGCTCTACATTCTGGAGATAGCAAGATTAACTTTCAGCTACTTCCCATTGTGAATTTAATTTATATGCTATTGCAATCATAAAATATACAAAAAGTCTGTTACAAGATATTGCTGTATCATCTCAAGGGTAAACAAAAGTCTGAAAATCTCAGTAAGACACTCCTGAATACTCCCACCTAAGTCTGTAGACCAATCAACTATGAATCAAATAGCTCTGAGGGAGATTTGGTATATTACACTTCTTGAAAAATCTGTTAATTCAATAAAGACGGAAACATACCTTTAGGGGAACATGTAGAAATTTGAACTATTTGCACAGTGATACACTGAATTTTGTTATTAAATATTCACATACATTCATGGTAATGCAAACTAGTAGAGATTCCTGTATCTGCAATAGCATTTGGCCCATACAAAGCTCATAAACAGTACACACACATCTAACTTAACTAGTAATTAGTTCAGGGATAAAGATTAGATGAATACCATCTACTTGTGAACTTCTTTAATGAGATTAACAATGATGAAGCTTTACCACCTTACCAAAGTGTACTAAAGTGTATTTCTGCTATACTCGTCCACCAACAGATAGCTGCATCACGGCAAAGTATTTAAATGTGATTGTAGCAGAGACGTATGGTCTAAACACATCCTTTACAAAACGCCAAAATCTTTTCTGAACAACAATAGTCACAATTAATGCTAATGACATTTATGGTAATTATTCTAATAAACTAGATTCTCCAAGTGCACTTATCACTTGGCGTTTCTTGAGGAATGCCATTCCCCTTCCGTAACACAACAAATGACAGGACCTGCTTTTGCAGTGGGGTCTCTCTGTGACAAAGGGTGAGGGAGTACCTCAAAAGGTTGTCATACCACAACAACCTTAAACAAGACTCATTTCTATGAACAGCTATGGGCACCAAACATAAAATATTTTCACATAGAGGAGGTTTTCATAACTCTATCCAAAAAGGCTGATTCTAGCAAAAACTGCCCTTCAGGCCATTACTAAAAGCAAAGGAAAACTGGGGCAAGACCTTACCAGGAGCTCTTTTGTTTTTCAGATTATATTCAGATTATTTTCAGATGAGTTTCTTGGTTTTTGGAATACTAATTCAAGACTGAATAGCATTTCTCTAGGAAAAGTATAAAGTAACAGAAACATAGGTGCCCATTATAATTAACATAAAAAGTAGCCACAGTAATCAACATATGGTTCTTACCTGAACGCACCATCTCCCTCTGGATTAGGTGCTGTTATGTGGCAAGCATCGCCCGACAGTCCATAACCCAGAACTTCTGCATAGATCCTAGCACCTCTTTGCACAGCGTGTTCATACTCTTCCAAGACCAGCACAGCAGCACCCTCTCCCATTACAAACCCTTCTCTCTGTGAATCAAACGGCCGACATGCCATTTTAGGGCTTGAGTTAAAACTAGTGCTGAGGGCCCGAGCTCTTGCAAATCCAGCCAAGGACAAAGGACTAATGCAAGCCTCAGTCCCTCCAGCCAACATGACATCAGCGTCACCAGAGGCAATAAATCGAGAGGAGTCTCCAACAGCATGCGCGCCAGTGGTACAAGCAGTTGACACAGCGTGATTCGGCCCTTTCAGCTGGTATTTAATGCTGATCTGACCTGCTGCCATATTGACTAAAATCTTTGGGACAAAGAACGGGCTGACCTTGTTATAACCCTTTGTTTTAAATAAAGAAGCTGTATCAGAAATCTCTTCCAGCGGAACCATTCCCATTCCAATTGCCACGCCAGCTGTTAAGCGGTCCTGTTCAGACTGCGGAGACCAGCCAGCGTCCTTTATTGCTAGCTCTGCTGCACCAATGGCCATGACAGTAGCAGAACTCATGGATTTGATCTCTGACTTCGATACAAAGCTCTCTTCTTTGAACTGACCCTCCTCGTCTCCCCGTGGCACACAGGCAGCCACTCTACACGGAATGCCTGCATATTCTTCCCCATCTAGTGACGTGATCCCACTGTCTCCTTGGAGAAGGCGCTTCCACACAAGCTGAGTCCCCACACCGAGAGGAGACACTAAGCCGATACCTGTAACAACTACTTTCCTTCGACAAGCAGGCAGTGACTTGCTGAAAGCTCTCCTGTGATTTCTTAAATGCAGATTCAAATTCAGACCGCGGAGATGAAGATTTGCAGTCTTTAAGAGATCCTGGAAACACTGCGAGAACATGGTGGAAATCAATCAATTCATGCACATTCCTGTAACTGGGGAGGGCAAAAAGACACAAAAAAAAACAATAAAGCAGCCAATGTGAGAAACATTCCAAGTCTGCCAAGTTAACAACCTGCTTTTTACATGAAATACTATTTTCAGCACTGCAGAAAGGGATGCTCTTTCTGTGTCTGTCATCAGGAATAGTATGTGTTACTGCTGGGGGATGTAAAGCACTCACTATTAACTCCCCCTAGGGCTTTAACTCCCAGCTGACTGGAGATATCAACAATGAGCATAAAGATCTTCATTCTTCTGATGGAGAACTGCAAGTGTATGTCTAGCCCTATCATGCTAAGGATGCCATCATCTTAACCAGGCAGGATGCTCTAGAAAGCTAGGTAACAGGAGTCAAGAGTCCCTTCCTGGTGCTGCCACTAGTGCAGCTAAGTATCTCGGGGAAGTGTCCTCACCTTCCTATCTCCACCTATGCTTCATCAGCCTTGGGTCATTTAGTCGGTCAGTTCTGATGGGTGGGGACAGTACCTCAAGTGTGTTTGAACAAGATGTATCACAACAGCACCTTGAAAGAGCTGCAAATTGAAAAAAAAGCATTTTGGATTGCAATCTTTTTTCAATTATGCGCAGGCTAACATTTCTATATTGTGATGTTTATGATCAAAGAGAAGAAAAAACAAGTATAAAAATAAATGATGTACTAAACACTCTCCTGACAGAACAGTTTTTCCAATAACATGTCTAGCACTTACATGTTACTCTGAGATCTGGCTTTGAACTATTTAATTGTTGGCCAGCAGCCATGAAGCATACAGCCTGCAGGTTTCCCAGCTCCCTTGAACATAACACCACAAGACTTCGCATATAATGAAATATGTCAAGTGTCAGCAGAAGTACTTCAGGCAGGACATCTCTGGCGAGAGGAGCACACCAAGCAGTAAAGCTGTAGTGCTGTGCCACAGCCCCGGTCTCTTGTGCCTTGTCTGGCCCTAGCTAGATCAGGAACTGGTCTGATTACATGCATCTGGCACACGAGAGCAGGAGGGAGGCTACAGTACAGCTCTGTGCACATCTACAATTACAGGCTTCAATAGGTCTGAATTTGCTGCTGATGCAAATTTTAAATCGGTAGGCATTTGCCAGCCCATCTTGATGAGGGAGAAATTAACTTTTATTTTTCTTCCAGTCTTCTGCAGCTGGGAGAGTCACTATGCTTAAAAACGCAAGAAGTTAAACACACACAGGAGGGTAAGTTTCCCTGTTTCAGGGCTCTTCTCATCTCTGCCTCCACCAGGGGTGATTGGACCCTTGTAAAAATAATTACTAAGGTTTGTCTTCAGCCAAAACACTATTTAAACAGCAACAGGCTCAACAGTCAGAAGTGTTTTTGACTGTTTTTCGGCAACAGCCAAGTGTTTTTTGCCTCATCAAAGGGGCAATACAGCATCCCCAGATATTTGGTAAAATACAAAGAGCTGGATTGGAACCACGTGCTGTCACAGGACACGTGCACTTCTGTTGAGAAGCGAGGATCTGCGCTTCTCTATGGCAGCAAACGTGCATAGCAGCACTATTAGCAAGTAAAAGCTAAAATTAGAGGTTACAAAAGTACACAGGGGTTTTTAAAGGAGCCTGCTTTAAATCATGGTCCAAATTAGTCGGCTTTAATTACATTTGGCCAGTTAGCCTGGATTGTATAAAAAGAGCGGAGAGATAGTTGGAGGAGTCACTAAAGGCGCGCACGTCGCACAGCCGCATACAGCTGCTGTCAGGAGGCAGTCAGATGGCTCAACATAACGAGAACGACTGATCTGACCCCAGCCACGTCAAATTATCTGCGGCCATGCACAAAGCCCGCGAGCTATGGGCAACACGGGGGCCTCCTCAGGCCTCCAAGGCCCTCCTCAGGGCCCCCTCCGACCTACCCTGGCGCCGCCGCAAGGGGCAGCCTCTCCCGCTCCCCCCCCCGTCCCGCCGCCCCTACCTCCGCCGGACGCTCTCCGCCCCCTCCCCCCGCCACCGCCCCACAGTGGTTGGTTCCGCCTCGTCCTCCCGCCCCCCAGGCGCCGGGCGGTACCACTCGGGGGAGAAGGGGGGGGGGGGGGGCGGAGGCGGTGGTGCAGGGCCTGGAGGAGGTGGCGGCGTTTAGTCTGGAGAAGAGGAGGCTCAGGGGAGACCTCATTGCTCTCTGCAACTGCCTGAAAGGAAGGTGTGGGGAGCTGGGGGTCGGCCTCTTCTCACAGATAACCACTGATAGGACTAGAGGGAATGGCCTCAAGTTGTGCCAGGGGAGGTTCAGGATGGAAATGAGGAGACATTTTTTCTCAGAAAGAGCAGTCAGGCACTGGGACGGGTTGCCCAGGGAGGTGGTGGAGTCACCGTCCCTGGGGGTGTTCAAGGAAAGGTTGGACCTGGTGCTTAGGGACATGGCTTAGTGGGTGACATTGGCGGTAGGGGGTGGTTGGACCAAGTGATCTTGGAGGTCTTTTCCAACCTGAATGATTCTGTGATTCTTCCACTCCACCTTGCCTCCACCTTGGCGCAAGTTTTCAACCCACACTTTGTTCCCCAGGTCCTCTCTTGAGTCCCCTCCTGCTGCGTGCACCTCTCAGATACCTGCCCTTTATGAAGCCCTCCAGCCCCAGCTGGAAAAAAGTTTGTTTCTCCACACAGATGCTGAAATGGCATCAAAAAGGGCCGTAAGAGGTAAACCAAGGCAAGGTGGTAACTGACTTTATAGGAGTCTCTTGAAAACACGTACAAATAGGCCAACAGCACCAATGCACGCGAAAATAAAGTCTTTAGTTGGTCCTTCTGGATGCTGAAACAGCAGGGCATGATTTGGACTGCGACCAAGCTCCAGCTGTGCCTGACATGACACTTAGGAAAAAATAAGTTTTTACTTACGAAAAAAACATGGCACCGTACATCAAGTACATGAAACGGAGGAACTGTCGTGGCAGAGCACAATGTGGGTGCCAAAGCCACATCAACACAGACCTGAGGAACCTACTGCAGGAAAAAAAAAAAAAAAAGAATGAAAGGAGACAAATGGACAAGAATAGACAAAAAGAATGGAAGGAGAAAGTGCTATTTAATAAAGAAAAAAAATAGTTCTGTAGTATTTTTGAAAAATCAGGAGTCTATAGTAAGCTTCCATTTGGGAACACAGGTTGTTTAGCGATTTGTTGGAGGTTGGCACTTGATTTTCTATTTTTTTTTCCATGATTTTGCTTTAAGCACTTCCACAACCCACGATTTGCAGATGCTATGCTTGAATTGATCGCGTCCGTATCTTAGAAGTGTAGCAACACGTCTTCAAATTTGAGAGGGCAGCCAAAAGTAATGGCCCCGTGCCTGTATAAAAAGCATGGAGAGGGTGTTACAAGCTGAAAAAAAAAAAACCACAGTGTGGCACCACCTGATGTCAAAACGTTACGCTTTGCACCAATTCTATAGTTTTGAGGGCCGGCCGGGTGCCTCACCCCCGTGGCTGGCAGTCGGGGAGGAGCTGCCGTAACCCCAGGGAACCCCACAGGTCCCCCACAGCCCGCGCGGCGCCTTTAAGCCCCCCCCCCACCAGCGGGGCGCTGGGCAGGGCCTGAGGGCAGCGCCCTCACCGCCCCGCCGCGCATGCGCGCTGCCTCCGAGTTGGGGGGGGGGGGGCGACCGCGGGGGCGTCGCGATGGCGGCCGCGGTGGGCCGCTCTTCCTCGGCGGGCTCCGCCGCCGTGAGCGAGCTGTGCCAGAACGGCCGCGACACCTTCCTGGAGGCCTCGCGGCTGCTGCTGGCCTACGCGGACAACATCCTGCGGTGAGCCGGGGGCTGCGGGGGGGGGGGGGGGGTACGGGACGGCGCGGGGGGCGTTCCGGGGCGTCCCGGTTGTTTTGGGGGTGTTTGGGGACAAAACCACCAAAAGGAGGTGCTGGGCTGGGGTTTGTTTATATATGGGTGTTATATGGGTATTGTATGCGGCTATAAGTGCCTGCGTTGGCCCTGAGTGCGCAAACACTTAAGCGTCTAAAACCTGAGTATATTTAACCAGTCATATTCCTTACTTCGTTTCCTGTTCCTTTCCTCGTCGTCCGACTTGCCAACGTTAGTGTCAAGAGTTAATTCTAGCCGGGTTTCTGCGAGGGGCATCTCCGCGGTATGTGCGCCCGGTTGACCTTGGTGTCGCCTGTGGGCACCTCAGGATGTACGGGCAGCCTCTCGGTCTGTACCTGGTTTGCCTACTGCTTGTAAAAGCTGCGCTGTCGGAAGCGGAGACGCCACAACGGGTCCTGGGATGACGCATCGTAAAGAAGCGAAAGAAGAAGGTTTACAGGAGTTGGAAGATAAGAGGGGAACTGCGAGGAAGCCCAGCAGATCTCCAGGAAGCAGAGAGACCACGCTAGTTTCACCCCAGCACCAGGAAGTGTAGCATGGCCTCTGCGGTGGGCCTGAGACCATCCAGCATCAAGCGGAGTGCAGTTACGGTGCTACAGGGAGGGTGGGCCTGAGGTTGACTTGAAGCGCCACTGCAGACTGAGTGCTGCTGGATGCAACTGCGAAATACATGTTTATAAACTTCAGGTGCAAACCGAAGTTTGCAACCAACTTATAACTCTCAAAATTCAATGCAGAAGGGCATGAATTAAGTTTTAAGCTTAAGATACCTTTCATATGCTGCCTAAATGTTGTAAATGAAACTGTACTTAAAAAAATTCTCATGAACGACTAATGCTGCATAATGCAGTTACCCAGCTTCTTAGTGTTTACTTAGTTTGTATACATAATTAAAACTTTCAATTTCTTCAGGAATCCTTACGAAGAAAAATATAGATTAATTCGGATTGGAAATCCAGCATTTTCCACGAGACTGTTGCCTGTCAGAGGAGCAGTTGAATGTTTGTTTGAAATGGGATTTCAAGAGGTGAGTATAAACTAGTTATTTCAGATGTTTTAATTGGTTTACACGCTAAAATTGAAAATTGGATACCTTCTTTTATCTCAGTTGCAAGGCACTAGTTTTCAAGCCAATTGCTATTTTCTTAGTTTAATTTCAAGCCTTGTTCACAAATACCAGTGGTTAACCAACAGAAAACTTTGGTGAGGCTACTTCAGAAATCCTGATGGAGTGAGAGCTAAACCGATCTGTGTAAGATTGGTTTTCAGCTGCTCAGGTACCCTCCTAGTTCACTTAATTGTCAGATATATATACATGGTGGGAATTGAAAGGAAAACCCCCTATTTTAGATACAACCTACTATTACATGGACAACAAGCTGCACCCTCAGGCTGTAGTTTCCACATTATAAACTTACCTACCGAAACTGTCATCTGGATGAAAAAAACAATCCTGCTTTTCTGCTGCTTGTTCCCATCACCAACAGGGCTTATCTAACAGTGAGACTGAAAGTACTTCTTTTGTTATTTTAAGGAGACTAATTTTTAGCCAATTCACAGTGCGTATGCACAAGTACTAGCGTTGTCATGACAGCAGTGGAGGGCAACAGACTACTGAAGTAGTGGCAGGGTGGGACTTAGACAGTTATAACTGAAATAGTTATGAAACTACGTCCTAAAATAGTCTCAAGTGAATCTTGATTCTGTTGCTTCATAAAACATGTATTTCAAAGATTGCTTCGCGTGCTAAAATAGTCCCCATCTTGGTATATTTTAACTCCAAAGCTTGTTGAGCTAGAAGCAGCCTTTGTAATTACAGCAGTGTTGGGGTGAAAAACCAGCTCTCAATTAATGGTGCAAAGATACTGCTCTAGCTTTGCTTTATTTTGTCTGCATGCATATGTAACCATGGCATGAAACTGACGTTGTTTAGTTCTGGCTGTTGTGAGACCTCTGCCTTCTGTTCTGGTGAAGTCAATTATTTGTCTTAAAGTTAAATAAATAAATAAATGTATGCTGAAAGAGATGGTGACTGCAGAGTAGAGAACTGGGTCTGTGGATTTATTCCTATGCTGATGCTCAGGAGATGGCTTTTAATGATGTGTTTTAGTCAAGAGGTAGTCCATGGAGCTAGTGAAGCACTCAAGCAGCAATAACATAGGCATTTTAAACGTGTCATAAAGTGCTTCTCCTACTTCTGTCCAATCTTTAAGAGCATCTTGGCTCAGGCTTCTTGTTATTGTGCCGGTTGAGGCTAAAGTTCAAAAACTTCTGTTAACTGTGTGTTCTGTTTAATTGTGATAGCTAAAAATGTTCACTCGCTTGTCTGCATAGTAAGCTAAATGACTTAATTAAAAAAAAAGGACTCTTCTGGATTGGTACATTCCATTCAATCTTGTAATCATAAGAATCATTGAAGTACTACATCTGCAGTGGCAGGTGACCTAAGGTAATGGTGCAGATAAACACATTACTTGGTTTAATAAATAGAAGTGCTATAGCATTGGAAACCGAAAGTTTTAAACTATGAATGTTTCAGGGTATTTATGTTTTTAGTAACACATTTCTTCATGTTAAGTGCATTGCAACTGATTCCGTCCTAATTACTGATCTTCTGTTATTGCATTGTCACCGGTAATCATGTTGCAATCAAAGATAGGAGCCCAAAAATCAAGCAGATATAAATAAGAATATTTCTAATCTGAAAACTTATAAAAACTAAAAGATGCCAGCGTAGAAGACAATTACAGTGGATGCCGTTCTAGGGGCTTCTCTGAACATTGGCTATCCTCCTGTGTTGCCTAGCGTTTCACTGCTGTCCTGTAAGAACTGAGCATTTGTTTTTCATTTCGGTTGCTGCTGCTGCTTGCTCTGCTAAACAATAATTGTGTTGTTCATGGTGTGACTTTGCAAAATAAGTTGCTTACAAAAGTATGTTATTATGAGAGCTTTTCCTCTAGACTGACTGTAGGTAGTTATCTAATAGCTTCTGCTGTGAGGGACCTACAAGTTTTTGATGTAAGGAACCTAATCTGAACGCCAAATCCTGCCAAACCTTAGCGTGCTAACTTCCAGTTACTGATACAGCTGTTAGCATTAGCAAACACAAACCAGTGACTAGATTAGACCTATGTTAAATGCTGAATTAATTTGTCTGAATTTCAGGGGGAAACTCACCTGATTTTCCCTAAGGAAGCATCAATTGAGCAGCTGCGTAAAATCAGAGATCTAATTGCTGGAGAGAGGAGTAGCAGACTGAATGAGTCGAATCAGATCCATAGACCAGGACCCTCTGAAGCTGTAGCCAGCACTCAGACAGCTGCGCATCAGCCTTCAAGACCTGCTGACCCTGTTCGTGCCCCTGCCCAGCACCAGCTGGAAACATCACTTGTGCAATCTCTCGAAATGGTAATTACTGCCTAAAAGCTTTGTAGGAACACTAATTCTGAATATAATGATTGAAGAAGTCAGCTGTTGGAACGGATTGCTCAGGTTGTGTGGTCTCCAAACTCAGAACTTTTCAAGATCTGACTAGATAAAGCCCTGAGCAATTTGGTCTGACCTTCTAGCTAACTCTGCACTGAGCAGAGGACTAGATTAGTGGCATTTTGTTATTTTTGAATGTTTTCTTCAGTCTCTATCCAACTTCAACTTGAAACACGCTATAAATAGAATATTAGCAAGAGATTTTGTTGAAGATGTCCACAGATATGTGTCTTATTGAGCAGGGTGTGACAAAAAAAAAAAAAACAAAATGAAAACATTTTGTATTGGAAGGGAGTAATGTGGGAGAGCACAGAGGCAGGGGGAAGGAAGCTAAGACAAGGTTGTATGCTGTGTTTGGTAGTTGTCTTGTGCTCCAGTTCTTTTGTTGGCTATCAGACTAATATGTTTATAATTGCTGATGTCTCAATTCATGCGTTATGACCTGTGTGCATAGCCTGTGAGGGCTCTTTATTCATGCACAACTGTTTTGAGAGACAGTAATTTGGCCAGGCAAAGACAAATATATAGTTAGTTAAGATGTGTCTCCCTTGTGCAAGAGATTGAGATGAAGCTCGTGGCCAAGAGAAAGAGGGAGGGGCAGAGTCCCCATTTCATCTGATGTTACTTGGCCTGATGGGAGAAGACTCTTAGGACCTCATATTACTTTGGAAAGCGAAGCAGCTGTACTGTTTGATAGAAGATTGAAGGATTCTTTGGCTTAACCCTAAAGAGTTTTCTCCTTTACAACCATTGTGACTTTGGTCTTATTTGGGTGCAAGATGGATCCTTCCAGAAGCTTACTTCTTATACATCCTTCAGCCGACTTTGTCTCTTTTTAAATGGTATGAGCAATATGTTGTTGGACGTTGAACCGTCATGCTGTTTCTTCTCAATACCTATTCAAGATCAGAGGCAGAGAAATGGCACAGCATGGGTTCAAGTGAATAGATACAATGACTGGGTTTATTTCAGTATTGGTTTGTCTGCTTACTGCATGTTACTGTTTCAGCCACTTCTGCGTGGTGGTTGGAAGTGACGGTGAAACTTCACTTGCTGAAGTACTGGTCCATACGTTCCTCTAGGCTTCTTGAGATTCAACATGGGTGATGAGACCAAACTTACACAGTTTAGAAGCAGCTCTATTAGAACTCTGTATTTCTGTTGATCTCTTCAGGGAGTTACACTAACAGCTCTCTGAATCTGTTAAATTCGGTCTGTATAGTCTGTTGATTAGAAGGAAGTCCATAAAGGACCTTCTGACTGTGACTTGGCCATTTTGTGTGCACAGGAATAGGTGTTTGTTTTTCAGTAAGCAGTATTATTTTTGTATGCACTGCTCTCAGATGTCAGAGAGATTTAGCACGGTTTTTATAGTGTGAGCAGTTTTATTTCTTGCAAGTGTGTTGCACCTATGATTCATGGGGGTCTTGCTAAGCAAAGGCAAAAATAGATTACTTGAGCCAGCACAGGAATATTCCTAAATAGCACTGTTCTAGGGGTCTAACCTGTTATTTTTCTTTGTCTTTGGCTCTCTTGCATTTGTTACTGTAAGACATTCTTGACTTTAGGAAAAAGCTCTAGCTAGTTATTACTGTAGTGGATGGATTGTGATCCCTTCCTGGATGATACGGTGATTAAGAGGAGGAGAGAGATGTTAGTTAACCAGGCTAAAGACTGAAGCATGATCTATTGCTAGAGAAAAGGAAATTCAGCAGTATCACAGCTTCTTCCCTGTGTATGTCAGATTCTTGATTTTTAAAGTCTCATTTAGTTTCTGTGTTATCCCCCTTTAAAGGGAACTAAGTAGCTTGTTAACTACTTAGTAACTTAGCTAGCTAACTTTTTAGGTATGTTGCACTTGAAGATACACTCAGGCACATGCCACTAAGTGACACTTAGGATAACAGACTGAAGAAGCCCAGGTCATGTATTTTGATTTCTAGTGAAATAAGGTCACAGGGCTCTGTGTTCAAAACTTGATCAGAGTTGATCTGAGAGGAAGTAGAAATAGACGAGCAGTGTTCATGAATAATAGAGTCCTGTGAACTGGTTCATGTGGTGTAGCACTGTCCAGGAAATTGAATGAATTACAGATTCTTTTGTAGATTTCAGGTGGAAGGTATCCAGAAGGAGAAAAAAGAATCAGGGGTTAAAAATAAAAAGTCAAACTTTGTTAGCAGAGGTGTCTTTTAAAATTCCTCTTCTCCCTGAATCATTACGCTTTTTTATTAAGGATACTATTCAGAGTGCTCGGAGATGACAAGTTGGCTTTATGGCTTGGGTGGTGGTGTTTGTTGCAATTTTTGATATCTTTTCAAATTTATGCTGTTAAAAAGTAAATAATATAACTTGTGAGTATGGAATTGTGACTGATGAGCTAAAATAGGGGGGCTTGGTTCTTCTGGTTTAAGATGGAAGTTTGTAAGCCATTTTATGACTGAAAATCCTTTTGCAGGCTGCAAATATCTTGAAAGCACTTCAAAGCAACTTTGAGCATGTGTTAGTATATGAGGATCCTTCTCTTCAGCAGAAAGCACTAGCTTCAATTCCCCTCCAGCAATTGAAAGGGAAGGCTCAGAAGAAGTTAGCACAAGCTACAAGACTGGACAAAGGTAACATCACCAAGTTGCAATGTGTATGAAACTAGAAATATCCTTTCAAACATTTGGGTGACACACCTACTGTGCTTCAGGGGTATGGATTTGGTCAGATGTCTGCAAGTTCCAAATGCTGTTTCTGAGATAGAAATGCCATCTTACTCATCGCTGATTTTCAAATTTTGTATTTTTCGCTTCTCGTTTTTTTTCTCTTTTTAAAATTATTTAATTTTTCTATTTCATTTGTGCCTATCCATCCATCCATTACTTGCTTTCATGTACAAATTCAGAATTCTTTATTTCCAAATTAGCAGCAAACAGCGGTAGGGAGACAAACTGAGTGAGCGTTTATTGTTATAATCCTTACATCTAGAGTGAAATAACTACAAGAGGGAAGGGAGCTAGTTTTTTCTTTATTGTCATTGTTTTGAAGTTGTCAGAGTTTAGTTTTCCTGTCAGTACTACAATTCCAAATTCAGAAAAAAATGCAAAATGTCATTTTTCTTTTTTTAAAATGATGTTTTTAGAGAGATTTCTGCATATGACCTTTCCAAAGCACAACTTCATACAAAGAATCGTTGTTCTTGCAAATGCTTAAATGAATAACATTGTTCAAATGCAGCCCTTTTGGAGCAAGAATTGAAGCATAAGCATAAATCTTAGGCACTGATGCTACAAATATGTTTTTTTTAATAAATACAAATTTCTTCTGAATGTACTAAGACTTTGTCCATAGAAAATACGTTATTTCTAACTAAGAGCTTTAGATTATTTCATCAATATAGTGAAATTATACAAGATTTATTTTTTATTTTTTAAATAGGATTCCAAAGCCATATTTAGATTTAAAAAAAGAATCCTTTTTCTTGTGAATCTTTGACAGAATATTTTGGAACAATTCAGCTTGCTTGATAGGGATGTTGTTGATTACAAACCAAAAATAAGCTGCTCTTATAATTTTTCTAAATGACTGTGATGTCTCATACAGCCATACTAACCTGTAATTGCACCTTTGGCATGAGTGAACTTTGAGAATGAATTTCATAGTAATTTTTCTTTTTTCATAAAGCTACACTAGGGAGTAGTACACCACATAAGCAAGTACAAAGCATTCTCATCCAGCACCCTACTACAATGCAATAGTAAAAAGACTTAGCAGTAAGAACTAAAAATGATTTAAACTCTTTAAAAAATAAATAAAAAGGACAAATGTACGTCTTAGACCCTGCTTCAATTCTCTTGTGCACCCTGGTGCCAAAGCAAGGAAGGAAGGAGGGTGATGTTTACAGATGCTTCTTCCCAAGCCATCGAGCTGATCAATTCAAAATGGCTTCCAGGGCTTAATCTAGATGCAGAGTAGAAAATCACTGGGTTGTGACAGTTTGAAAGCATTTTTAAGAGCTTTATAGAGATGTTCCTTTGGAAATGGACTATGTATGAAATATATGGCTAATTAGCCCTTTCAGTGTCTTTGGTTTGTTACTATATTAAGGCTGTCACCTGTGGGAACAACTGTTTGATGCTAAGTGACACTTGTTCTTCTCTAGGATTTTTCCTACCAGGCATCATAGGAGTTTGGCTCATAAAGACTGTGTTAGGAAAATTATTTGAGCAGAATAAAAATTTTTTGACTGTTTTCCTGTACCACTTTCCATTAGAAAGATGGCTTGTGCAGTTGAAAATAGCTGCATGTTACAGCCAGCTGTTTTCTGTTCAAATAGATCACGTTTGTCATTCTTTCCATGCGATGTTTGCACGCAGGGCCTATTTTACAAACCAGAAGAAGAATATTCATAAGATACCAGTTACATTTTCATAGACAGACTCTGGTTTATGTGTTGCTGTCCAAGAAAAGAACATAGCCAGTGCTCAGAATCTTCTCATTCTGTTCTTGTCAGGAAGTTCAAATGCGCAAGCATGTTCATTTTATATGCAGTAACACTTTGTCAGAATGTTTCAGCACAGACGTTTTGCACATACAATACATTAAAATTTCCGTTGTTATGTAATTATAAGTCAGTCTGAAGTCTCAGGTTTTCTTGCTTTGATTAACAGATTATCTTCTCTAATGCTTTTCGTATTCTTGGCAATGTGTGTTTAATAGTTAGGGGCCCTTAGTCTTCCATACCAGACAAAACTTTAGAGGATGTGAATTGAGCTCTAGATGAATGAAATATACATCTTCATCTATTCCTTCTTCACCATCCCGAAGAAGAAGCTAGTGCACAGATCTAGTCAAACTTCCTTTTAAACAATTTTTTTGTCTTCATATTTTCATAAGTCAGACCTGTCTGCATTGTGACTATAAGCAAACTGCAGTCATAATAACTGGGTATTAAATACTGATGATTGCAGTGTGGCCTGGATGGTGGAGTTAATAGGAAGACTTACTTTATGAATCTGAGGACTCTTCCTCAGATCACTGTGGGCATTGGAGCAGAATGTACATTTAAAGACTCTAAGGAGTTAGAAGGGATGGATCTCTTTTAGAAGACTGGATTTAATAATTTGTTAGGTAAAGTGAGGTTATTTCTAGATGGTGGAATAGCAACAGTATAACATGTATACCTGTTGTGAACATAGGTCAAAAGGTCAGAAGAGTCTAGTGTGTACTAATGTGGTAGAATCAGAATAGAAAAATAGTGATGTCCTGTGTCACCTTGAGTGAGCTGACAAACCTATTATTTGCTGAAGTTATAAACAAACTCATCTTTGTTTACATAGCATTTGTACATTTTCTTCAGTATTTAAGCTGGATAGACTGCTACTGGTGTCTGATTATTTGAGACTATGAAATAAAAGCAACTGTTACTCATAGTTTAGTAGCAAAGAATGAGAGAAGAATGTTTAGGAGCAAAAAAATAATTTGTATACTATCTCTTCCGTAGTCCTAGAAGAATATGAGGGGAATGAGGGAAGTTCACCTGGCTTCACTGTATATCTAACTTGTTTTTCTGAGAATTTCCTAATTCTTACTCCAGCTGTAGTGTTCAGCAGTGCAGTTTTTTTTTTTGTTGTTGTTATTTAAATATAGTTTGCCATTACTCAGTCTTCAGAACTTAGATTTTTCATTCTGGTGGTTTTTAATCAACATATGAACCTTCATTTTATGAGATTTTTAAAATATAATAAGGCCCCAGGAGACAGTGATCTAGGTAGATACTGAAAAGTTAGCTGAATTATTGTTTTGCTATTTGATCTAACTGTGTGTTGTGTAAATTTTACAGGTGTGCATGTGAATGAAGACGACTTCTTGTTGTTGGAGCTCTTGAACTGGTTTAAGAATGACTTTTTTCATTGGGTAAATAGTCTTCCTTGCAGCAGGTGTGGTGGGCAAACAGAACATAAAAGTGACAAGCTGACACCGACTGATGATGATCTAAGGTGGAATGCTAGTCGAGTGGAAAATCATTACTGTAACCAGTGTCAGTTCTGTAATAGATTCCCAAGGTGAGCATACAAAGATTTGCTTTGTTTTTTTCTTGTCTTTCACGAAACAGCTATACATTTGTGCATTTTGTTCACAGGTCTTGTTACATGAAAGATTAGAGAGGCCTTTTTAAGCAACATGATAGGATGATTGATGAAACAGCAATCTATCTTTAAGATTAGATAGATAGGCAATCATGACGTAAAGATTTTGAAAAGTGAAATGTGTTTTGTGTTATTCTGTTTTTTTTTCACCTCTAGGTATAGTAATCCTGAGAAACTTCTGGAAACCAGATGTGGACGCTGTGGCGAGTGGGCTAACTGTTTTACACTGTGCTGCAGAGCTGTAGGGTTTGAAGCCAGATATGTCTGGGACTGTACAGGTAACAGTATTACAGAATGTACTAATACAAATTATTCAAAATGAGGTTATAAATTTTATGGTTCTAAGGTTATATTAGCCTATAGGCACCATGTAAAGCTATGCAGTCCAGCTAACAAAGAAATATAAATTCTGTTTCTTCTCATGCCTGAGAGATGAAATACAGTTCTGCAACTAAGGTTAGATGCCTGACTTCAGTGATAATCTTTTGTTAAATCAAAGGGAACATGATCCTAAGATAGTGTTCTGCGTTATTAGTAGAGAGAATCTATCCCTATAATTCATTGTTCACTTTCCACCTTTCTTATGTAGATCATGTATGGACTGAAGTATATTCTTCATCTCAGAAAAGGTGGCTTCACTGTGATCCCTGTGAAAATGCCTGTGATAAACCTCTTCTCTATGAAACTGGGTGGGGAAAGAAGCTCTCCTACATAATTGCGTTCTCCAAAGATGAGGTAGGAATAGTGATGCTTTTTTTAAAAACAAACAAAAAAAACAAGCTTACCCTGAGGCAAATGTGTGAAGTAACGTGATTCCCAGAATTATTAGGGGAAAAAACGTACTTTTATTAGCTAGCTTCTTTATTTTAAGCCAGACATATGGGAATTTTGTTTGCTTTATTTTCTTCTTCAACTTGTGCTTGAGGTTGTTGATGTCACCTGGAGATACAGCTGTAAACATAAAGAAGTACTCACTAGAAGGACAGCGCTTAGTGAAGCTACACTACGTGAAAAAATTAACACACTCAATAGAAAGGTATGTAGCTTTTCTTAAATAGGCTTCTTTAAGTGAAACATAAGCGTTTTCCTTGAATGTGAAGTTTTTGAACAAAGGAATGTGTTTTGTAACCTCATGGAAATGTCTCTGCTTTATGGAAAGTAAAATGTTGCTAATTGTAAGGAACTCATTTTGCACATGGTACTTAAGCAAGGTAGTTAAGAGTTGTTCACAGTGTTGAACTTATCTCAAATAAGATAAAGAATGGTATGTTATCTCATACGTTTCAGGAATGTATGTGTCTGTACATAAAATACATATTGATACATATTGTGTGTATGTTTGTTTATTTTTTTCCTTAACAGATTTTAAGTACATCTAATCATCAGCAGACATGGTGATAAACCACAACTGCTTTGTAACTACATGGACTGTTTAAAGGCAGTTGTAATCAATAATGCTATAACTTGGAAAGCAAATTAGGCCTACATTTCCTGTTAACTACAAATACTATTGTTTCCATTACCTCTTTTTTTTTACAGGGTCTAGAAAGTTGTGAGGGGGGGAATGATTCACAGGTTCTTTCCTAGACTTTCAAAAAGTGTTGATAACATCAGTAGAATTTTGGCTCAGAGCCACATATACCAATCATTAATGTACCCAAACCAGCACATGGAGCCATTTGCACCTGTATGTTACAGTCACAGAACCTGAGTGCACTTAGTATCTCTGCTAAACTTTTTTCCTCCCTTCTTATTGCAGGATAAACTTTTCTTGACTCAATATACTAGAATCCCACAAAACACTGAACCACCCTTACAGTTCAATTTGTGTCCCCACTTCCTTCCAGGGCTAATTTCTCTGCACAGAAACATTAGTTCCTGTGACAGAGTAAAGCTGATTGCTTAATAAACACATTATTCCTTTTTAGAGACCTGCTGGCTTGAGGGTTATAGTCACATGCTGTGAAGAGTTGAGCTGGACTCATGATTTCAAGCCCTGGCTTTAAAACTTTCATCAGTAATGAAAAATCAGTCACATGCAGAGTAGAGCACAGACAAGGCTGACCACAAATTAACAAAACAAAATGAAGTGAAGGATCAGAAATTCAAGTTGAGGAACATGTGCACTTTGTGAAGGGTTGTAGGCATTTAGTGAAGTCCTCTGATCGTTGAACCCTTGCTGCTACAAAACTGATCTGAGGGTCTTTTAATTCTGGTCAACCGGAGATAGCAGTCAGTCACCAGCTTCTTCTCCACCACTTGAAGAAAACCTTGGAAATGGGGTGCTGGTTCAAGACTGAGCATTAGCTGATACTACTGATAGAGACTTAGGAGGAAGAAAATTAAAAATACAGTGGCAGTATTGATGGAATGAGGAAAAGAATGTACAAATGACTCATGGGCTGATTTGCCTGACCACCTCCTTATATCAGTGATGTTGCTGTAAGATCGTGCTCTGTTTCACTTACAGAAGCATAGAGAACTCCAGTAAAAATGTGTTGCCATCTCCAACAGATGGTGCTGCATGATGGTCTGATTCTTACTTCTATCCACCTTCTTTATAGGTGCAGCTCATGAGCTGACATGAGCACTTTTCAAACAAGAAAGAACAGGTGCTCTGGTAATTTTTTAAAGGAAATTTTCATTAAAAGCTAAGTACAAGGAAGAAAGCTATACATGTGCTTCCCAAACACCCCTGGGTTTCTCTACATATGGAAAATCCCAGACCTTTCTTCTCTATCCTGCATGCTTTCCCTACTCCTTTCAAGTATTATTAAGTCTGCCTTCTGGATCTAATAGAACGCCTTTGTCAATCTCTTTTAATGGTGTCTTATTTTGATAAATTACCCTCCCTTTCTCCAAGCTGAGTGATACTCATTCTCCTTCTCCTGCCATACTTTCTTTTGCCCAGTAGCTGTTCAGGATATGTGTGACAGGGTTAATTTAAGTAGTGTCTGTAAGTAACTGCTCTTAGTCTCTATTCTTTTGTCCGTTATAGTTGAAATTGGGTTTCCAGGGACTAGAGGTCATTTGCAATCAGATTGCTTGAAGAACAGTTTTTGTTTCTGACTTTTGTCCTAGTCCAAGGGCCTTTCCTGAAGTTCGTACTACGGAGACAATGCAGTGGGAATCAAAGGGCCATTACAAAACGGCTGGTTGAGGATCTCCAGGGGCTATTCAGTAGCATCTGCTGTCAGTGGATGACTAAGGCTGCTCACTGATAGAAACATCAGTATGTTTTATAGCAGGTTTCCATTACTCTAGGTCTCCATTGCATTTCCTTCACTGCAGCCTATTCAGCAGATAATTGATGTAGGTTGAGGCCAACATCTAACTTTCCCTTTTCCAGTCATCAGCTAGAGCATGGTTCTTCACTTGGAGGGACTAGTCTCAGTATCTCTTGATGCAGAACCCCAACACAGCATCTTTCAATTCAGTTCCTCTAAGTTACAGCTGAAGAGAAGCACAGTATACAGTACACATTATCACCTTTGCTGTGATGTCAGTGAAGACAATCTATGAGGTTGATATTTTGCTTTCCTGTGTAAAGAGCAGCTGCTCTGATTGTTATTTCTCTGCGTGTCTCTATGTTTAGTGGCTAAGCGGAGACAACACACCAATTTAAAGGATGTTGTATGCCTGTCACCCTTAAATGGAAAAGGGACACAGGTAGTTTAATCTATTCAATGCATGATTTTGCTTCTCAGAATTACTGTGTGTTTTATTTGGGTCAGGCACTCCTGAATGGGTGTGTAGCCAGCCTGCTGATCACCTAACACCTGCTGTCATTCTGTACTACCCTATCACACCTTGACTACAACACTCTTCTTTGCCTACTTTGTATGGGCACTGCCAGGCACTAGTCCGTTATACATCAACTAACATATAGAAAGAGAAGGGAGACCTCGTAGCTTTCCACTGCCTTCGTTGGAAGGTGATGGTGGGGCAGGGAAACAAATGATTTTATTTGATCCAGAACCGGATCTATTTTGTTTGTAACTGTGAATGATTATTGCTACGGTCGGGTCAGGTCTTAAAAGGAGAACTAATAAATCAGAGATAAAACTGCAGCCATCTTGGGGTGATTGATGTGAGATGAACCAGCATCCATGTTAATGGTTTGACTTTCAGTTTCAGTCCTCAAGTTATCTGTTGCTTACCCAGCAGTGGGTCCACTTAAATTGCAGGTTATCAGTGAGTCTCCCAAAAGCATGGAGTTCTTATAGAAATGCGAACAGCATATGATGCAGAAATTATTTTAAAGCTGCAGTTCACAACCCCTCTTCCTTCCTATTCCCTCTGTCTGCCAAAGAAAGGCAGAGTCTGGGCATGCATGTAGAGCACAATGCCTTAAGAAGAAACAAAAGCAGGAAGTTTAAGCCATGACAGTGTATAATGGAGTTCTTGTAATCCATTTCAGAGCACCAGTGCTACTGACAACAATGTCATTTACAGGAAATTTAGTAACAGGTTTTCCGAGCGTGTTCACTGTTGATCTCTGCAGAGTCAAGGCGTTACACATCTTAGCTTACTGCTGGCACTTATATGCAAGAGTGGGTTGGGAGGTGTGAGGGGAGGGAGCAGTGACATGAATTTGCATACTTGTACACTACAGTTGAGAAACTCCCTAATTTCTTGTGTAATACATAAAAGGCCTGTCTTTGGAAACACTCCTTTTGTGCAAAACCTCTCTGTTCTTCTGACAGCTTTTTCAGATACTGTTACAACAGATGCAAAGCAAGGGCAACTAGTTCTCAGTGTGGCATCACCAATATCAGTGGTGATAACCTCTGACACTGGGATTCCCTTCCTCAAAGTGGCCCAAAGAGGATTGTAGAGTGGAATTAATAACTTGGGGTAAGCAATATCAAAATTCCTCTGAGCTGGAGTACATCTGTAGAGCTGCCTATGGATACCCAGGTGCCTAGGCAAGTGTCAGGTCCAGGAAGGCCTGGTATTTCATAGGGAAGTGCTGGAGTCACTGCTCATCATTCATTAGTGCAGTTGTATTTCCTCCTTGTTATGTTAGAATTGCTAATTGGCAACTGGAATTCATGCGACTGAAGTTATTTCTCATCATATCTCCATATCTACTTTCCTTTATCCAGTTCTACATTGCTTTCTGGAACAAAGGCCCTTCCAATGCCTGTTTTCTGATCCCTAGTAGCAAAAATTTCTGGGCTCAGGACTGCTTTTGACATGACTGGAATATTTATTGGCCAGAAGTTTTAGGTCTTAATGGGCTGAGTGTGCATGCCTTGTCTCATCACAAAAGTGGAAAAGAAAAGCCATGTACATACCCAGTCTTGAACTTAACTTTCCATCCCTGTACAGGTGTACCCTACAAAGCTCAGGAAAAAGGCTTTACCAATTATCTCTGTATATTTGATGTGAAATTGTGGAGACTAAACCCCAGCCTGCTAATGATTTTTTTTAATGTATATAAAAACATACCCCTAGTTTTATTCATGTGCCCAAAGAGCGTGTCATGTAATTTTTTTCTTCTCCTCTAAGGTTTGCTTAATTTACCTGGAAGTATGACTTTTTTCCCCTCAGTTTTCTGGTATCTGCAAAAATAGGAGTGTCATAGTTTATCTATGATAGAATCAGTCACTGTGAATTAATTCTTTCAGGGACCAACTAAATCTTTTGTTTGGATTTAATCACAAAACCAAGACTGCTGCCAGCCATATCACTCTACCTTAGAGAAGAAAAGTTTGACCCAATAATTATGTTTGCTTACTTTTTCCCCAGATAATATCAAGAACAGCTAAGGTACAGAATACATATGAATAACTAAAAAATATGCTATGGAAGTATTTTACCATCCAAGCAAATGCAAACATAGCACAAGCCTTATTTTAAAATAAATCCACACAGTTAGTGCATGAAAATTCACAGAAAAAGCACCTAAACACCACTGTCAAATAACTGTACAGTTATGACTGATTTATATTTGCACATGTGGAATAAAATTAATTTTTCTAACAGTCATTCTAAACTTTAAATGTTACTGTTTTTTCTTTTTTTTTCCTGCTGATGTCAGTCTAGAGCAGAATTAAAAATAGTGTTTTTTTTCTGAACTTTTTACTTTTTTTCTTAAATGTGTTTTCAGAGACAACGATCCTTGGCAGAAAGCAGAAAAGGAGAGCTCTTGCAAAGAACAATCGTGGAGCTTGTTGAGTTCATTTCTCCTAAACCACCTAAACCAGGAGAATTTGGTGGAAGGACATCAGGTTCAATGGCTTGGCGAGTAGCCAGAGGTGAAGCTGGTTCAGAGGTATTTAAGTTTTCCACTGGTGACCATCCTAGAGGTAGCTAACTCTAGAGGTTCTGTGACTATGGTCTGCAGAGGAACGAGTCAGTGGTGTAGGTAGACTGAAGATTTTGTTCAAACAATGAAACTTGGAAAAGCGTTAGGTGCCAGTTTGTGAGTTCGGTAGAGGCACACAAGAAAGTTTTGAGGACTTACTGTAGTTTATTGATTCAAAAAATGTTTGACAGTAACTGAATCCCATGAAAGTGTGTTTTGCACTTAAAAGTTGATTTAAAAATATTTTTTTTCCTTTCGATTACTTATGATGTAACAACTAGGAAGTTTTAAGGCAGTTCAAAGCTGTTAGGAAAACTTTTTAAATTGTGTACTCGTATTACTAGGTTCTCTTGGTTAAAGCCTAGAAGAAGGTTTTGACCAGCTATTTTTGTTAATAAAACAATGCAGGAACAATTAAGATTGTGTGAACGGAACACGCTCTTAAATAAGGCCAAATGGTTTTCTTATCAATGTTTTTGACTATTTCAGAATGCAAGACTTTATTTTGAATTCTTTTATGATAAGATAGTTTCCCAGAACTTCAGACATTTTTAGCTTGAGCTGGTATGTAAAGATGTGACTTAAACCATCACTCACTACATTGATTTTGTAGTGATCCTGTCATCTGGAATGATTGTCAACCCTAAATAGAAGTGGTTAGGTGAGATTAATGGGTTTCATAACATTAAGTTTCAGAAACTAAGAATTTCAGTTCTCTATAGCTTGGAAGATTTGATTATTTTTTTTTTTGCTGAAACTCATAAGAACAATGAAAAATCTTTTATAAATAAGTAATTAAAAAGTAATCCTGTGAAGTTACAAAGTTTGTGGCTTACCTTTTTTTTGAAGTTGATTCTGATTTTGAAGCTATTATATATAAGCCACCTGTATATAGACTTACACACAGGCTTACATTTGGTATTCAAAATATCCATTTACCTGTTATTATACAAGAATTAGAAATACACTCGGCATATAAGATTTCTATTCCTAACGTGTTAATCTCTTTCCTTAAATTTACTTATTTTATGTTGTCTAATGATTTGCTTCTAAAACTAATTATGTGAAAAATTAAAACATAAAAGTATTGTTCCTCTCTTTAAAAGGTGCAAGTCTATTGTCAGAAAGTAGTTTATTTTTTTTCAGAAATGCTTTTTTTCTGTGACCTCTTTAAAAATTAAGGTGTTTTTTATTTTTATTTTCAAATTTTATTTTCCCAATTGGCAGCAAAACTGAATTGGGAAATCATGGTACATTGATTAAAAGTAACATAGTCTTACCGAAATTCATTGGGGATTGAACGTGCTGGTTTTTTTGCCTTTTTCAGAAGAGAAAAGAAGTAATTTTTGTTCCCTCTGAAAAAGAGAAGACATCTAAACTCTTCCACCTCATCTACAATATAGTAGAAGATAGTTATATACGGATTTCCAATAATAATGAAAAAATAACTGGCTGGGAAGCTGGTGTTTGGAAGGCAGAGTCTATTTGGAGAAAGGTTGAAACAGATTGGAAAATGGTAAGGGTAACATTTATTAGAAGTGTTAAATCTACCATACAAGTATGATAATGTGAGTAAAATAGAAAATTCTTGCCCATGTGTGACATCAAAACCTCTCTTGGTGCCCATACAATTTAGCTGATGTTAGTAAATGTTACTGTTAAGCTTCAGAGAAGGTTGCCAGATGATTTAAGAAATTGGGAATAATTTTAGCTCGCCTTTCAGAAAGGTAGAATCCCTGCTAGAGCACCAAATTTTAAAAACTGTTTTCCTTAATATGCTTTTGGGCAAACTTAGGATGCATTGCTGTTTTATTGAAAAGCAATCCTTCTCTCCAAAAAAGTTTTTTTTTTTGGCTTAGGAGAATAGCTTTGTAGTGTGTATTATATCTCTTTGATGCACAGCCAAAGGAAGAAATTGTCATCCTAAACATTATGGTTCCATCTGCAAGAAGGCAAAAAAACTGTCAGTTAGCCAGATTATTGTGTACCCTGCCCAGACTCCTTCCCATCTGTCAGGACACTGAGCAGCAGAAGAATCATATGCTCTAAATCTAGGAAGAAGAGAATTGATGCCTGTAGGATGGGAAAGGGTCATTTACTAGCAAACAGCTTTTCCAGCGACAGCTCCCAACTGTGGAACTGAGCATTCCTGTCAGGGACTAGAGCATGTTATTGCTCTGTTACACTGTCATCCTACTAGCCTGAAAGGTCTCTGGCCAAACATTCATACAGCTTAAGCAACGTTTTTCTTCCCACTAATGAAAAATGGATCAAGTGTATAATTCTCTTCTGACATTTTCTGTTCTGGGTCTATACATAAATGACTTGCAAAATGCTATAGGAGAATAACTTAGGTTATTATCCCAAAAGAGAAGAAAAAAATAGAGAATAATATAAAAGATGTTACAGAAGAGTAGATTAATAGGAAAAGAAGGCAACAAAAACTCAGAAGAAGGGACATCTGTTTTCTGCCTCCCTAAGATCTGCTAAAAATCTGGTAGCACATTATATCTTCAGATCTCCAATGATCAGTCATCCTCACTTTTGTAAGAAACATCATCTTTGCAGTGAAACCAATTATAAGTCTTCTGTTCTGCTCAGCTCTACTAATCAGAAAAAACGGAGGAACTGGTCTATAAGACCAGACAGAAAGACTTCTTACCCTTGTATTCAAGAGCTCCTCAGTCTTTCTGGATAAAGGATGAGAGAATGGCCTTGAAAAAATAGGAGCTCTATATATCTAGGTATATCTCAGCCTTGTGGGTTAGAATATTAGTTCTACAGGAATGGCATCCTGTAGAATGGTTTTGTATGAATCTAAAATGATTTTTTTCTTGTGAGTTGTTAGTATTATGGGAGGTAGTCGAGGGAAAGGTTGCTTGGGGTTTGCACATTGGTGTTTTTTTGTTTGTTTGCTTTAACTTCTCAAGTACATCTAGTAGGTACAAATTTGGAGTTTGATTCAGCGGCAGTCCAAGAAATTCACCAACCAAAGGAGCCTTCATAAAATATTTTGTTTATCATTTAGTGTGTGATGAATGGAAAGTACATGTAAAAAGATAACTGTAGGTATTAGCCTAGGAGTAACAGAAAAGTGCCTGTTGTGTTTTATGTCTTTGCCATGTCATTGCAAAATGATTGAGATGGCATGTATCAATTGATCATCATAGTCAATCCGGTAGTAGCAAGATTACCTAGAGGTAGTTTGGCATCTAGTCCTCAAACAAGCAGACCACAATAGGTGGTGATAACATCGTAAGATCTGATATCCGTTGGTTTTAAAAGCTTGTCTTCTAGAAGGCTTCCTCCAATGGAAGAGAATTTGAATGAGATGATTTTTTTTCTGAATTCACGCTTTTTTCCAATTATGCTGGAAAAACACTATTCAGGTGTAAAAGTTAGAGGAGAGTCAAAAAAGACACAAATGGGAACTTGTCAGTTTCTGATTAAATGCTCGGATACTACAATGGAAGATGAACCAGGCTAACGTGTTGGTTTTTATCCCTAACGCCTATGTTTAATGCATCTCATCCAAATAGTAATGAATGGGGAGTTTTGACACCCTTACAAAAAAATGATGGTTCAGTGAGTTCTGATCAAGGAAAATCTCATGCTAAAAGTAGTTGAAGTACTTAAATACATGTGTGGAGATAAGCACTTTCATGAGCAGTAAGATTATATTCACATGAAAGCAGGTTATGTTGTTACATTTCCATACGTAATCTTCAGGTGTAACACCTCACACCTTTAGCACTTTCCAACTTTCTTATGCATGAGAATTAACACTTTTGTGCCTGGTGCATAGTAAAATGAAAATTCTGATTTATTGTCTGGGAATGATATTTCTATATTAAGGTGAGATCTTAGTAAAACATATTACCGTGCTTTATTATCATCTCATTCAGAGTTTTTATTTCCAGTTTTAATATCTAAAGAGCTGCCTAAATTCACTCAGCGTGACATTAATCACAAGTCTGGACATGTCAGAATTTTGGTGACAGTTTTCGTTACTATGGATTCCAAAAGGATTGTGGCTGGTTTGAGTCTTTAACCTGCAATGTTCATTATACGAATCAGATTTGAAAGTAGCCTTATGTTGAAAGTACTGCATATTACAAAAATCTTATAAGGATTCATAGTAACCCTTCAATGAATGTTGACTTATGAGCCTGACTCTTCAGCCACGTGATATTCAAAACATATTTAATGCTGGACACATTAAATTATGCAAATCTCTAACAGCTCAAATAATATCAATACAGGATGTATATATGCATAGCATGTATGATTTACCTTAATCAAGACATGAAGTTCTAGGAGTGGTGTGCAGTCAGGAGCCACATCTGAAGAATCTAAATTACTCATTACAGTTTTCTTCATCAGCAATACTGAGCAACAAAAATTAAACTGAGGGTGGGGGCCTGTAGATTTATATAAAAGCCAGAAGTCTGCTTTTTTAAAATAATAAGCGTAGATATTTTCATGGGCCAAACTTCAATGAGCATGTTGAAATAGATTAGTGGAGTCCCTAGTGAAGGGCTGTGAATCATGTACGATTCCATAACCGTGGAATAGATTTAGGGGTTCAGAATGAGTGTATACAAAAGTGTGCTACAAACAGTTTTAAATGTTCAGAGGCTTAATAAAGAATGGAAGTATGCTATCTTAAGATATAATATCCTTATTACAGTGATTAATCAGATGTGTGTTAATCATCACAGTTTTTTGACATAATGTCTGTGTCTTATTTCCACTTAGGTTTATTTAGCCAGAAAAGAGGGGTCATCCTCTGCTTCCATCAGCTGGAAGTTTGAATGCAAGTCAGCTGGTCTAAAAATAGAAAACGTTTCAATTAGGACAAGCAGTCAGACATTTCAAAGTGGAAGAATAAAGTGGAGAGTTTACTCTCCCACAACAGAAATTGCTCTCTTAGGAGGTAAGTGTGGAATTATATTATGCAGCACAAGTGTAATTGCAAATAAATAGTTTATATAGGAAGAGCACTGGGCAGATATTAATAATTACACACAATGCACATTGAGTTTTCTAACTCAGTCTTCAGCAAGGTCAAGAAAATACTGTGTATTTAATCAAAATTGGTATTAAAAACTGGTACAAAACCCAAGTTGAGTAGTATACAGAACCCTACCTGCAACGCAGAAGAATTAGCAAAAACACAGAGGATAAAAGATATCTGTGTGTTTTACCAGGAAGGACAGATGTTTGTGTATGTGGTAGCTTCAGTCTTGCCTAAGTCCTCTGAACATGAACAATAAACAAGTAATAACAAAAAATTGCCACTATTTTTTTTTCTGCTGCTGATAGATTAATGTGAGTAGTTATGACTCAGACCCTTAAACATTCATTAGAAGTTACCCTTTTTTATAAGCATCCTAACATTATATGCTGTCTGGAGCAGTGTTTTTTTTAATAGTTTATCTTTTTCTTCCAATAGATAAAAATCTTTGCTCCTACTCAGATTTTTGTGGTGCAACAGAAGTTACATTGGAAGCAATTCTAAACGGAGGGGATGGTGAAACTGCATGGCAACACACACAGCTGTTCAGGGAAAGCTTAACAGGATGTGGAGAAAATTGCTTGGAGATAATTATAAAACTACTGACCTCTGAGAGCCTGAAATAAAGAGTGAAATAAATCATCTTTGGATTCCTTGAAGACACTATGTCATGGATACAACATGAAGACTTGGTTGGCAGTCCCCGCTTGTCCTGTTGGCAGCTTATTTCCTGTTTCAATCCATCAGTTTAGCCAACTTGAAACTGCAGAAGTGTTGAATAGGTAAACATCACAATGAAAACCTTCTTCATTTTTAAAACACCAAAATTAAGGGATTGAATCATTAAAGTAATACCCTTTGCTTAAACTTTGAAGAAAGGAAAGCAGATTTTAGAAACCAAAACATGATTGTAGGAGTACAGAGCAATTTTAATTTGAAGTTTTGAGGTTGTCTTGCTGATTTATTTTTTTTTAATAACCCAAGTCTTGGAAAAATGGTTTGAATTCCATTTTCTGGTTGCAACAGACATTGTGATGATTTTAAAATATTTTAAAGAGTAATAGAAGCCTTAGACATTTTAAAAGAAAAATCTGATTTTATGTAATAACCAGAAAAGCTGAAGTAAGAGAAATATTGAAGCAATCTTAAAATAATATTGTTATATATCTAAGTATTAAACTTGTTTTAATACCTAGAAATGTTTGGACATATGATTATGCTAGGAAAATAAACTAATTTTGAAAGAAATATTCATTATGTACCTAAAATTTTGTCATGGCTTGTGATATGAAATTTAGATTTGAAAATGAATAAGAGCATCAGAATCTTTTTATATGCAAAAAAAATATTCATTATACATATTCTTTTATAATATAAATTCAAATTTATGCACCTTTTTACAGATTTATGAAGTGTATAGGTTGAAATTTTTTTTAGCTATTGTCTTGAGGTGCTTTTAATACTGTTCTCAAATTTGATGCACAAGCGTGTACAATTTTTCTGTTCCTTTATGCAATGTTTAAATTTACTTGCATTGGATATAATAAAACTGCCACCCAGGAGATATCAGATGTAGCAATGCTGTGAATAAATTATGGGATGAATGTTCAGGTTAGACAGTCTTTATTAGAGAATTTGAGGAAGGCTATGTCTGGATTGTACAGGAAATTTTCTATTGTAGGACTATAATGCAAAGTTTGGCTATAGTTTCATTTGAACATAAGTGAATATTAGGGATGATGTTCCTAAGGCCAGGGATTTTTAAGGCTTTTTTTTCTTCCCCCTGCTTTTTCTTTTGACCTTTCCAATCACTGTACTGACTTGAAATGATTGTCAAAAATCATTTGCGTTGAAATAAGTGTTTGCTGACTTTTCAACAAATTAAGTAAGTATTAGACTGTTGGGTTTCATTAGGAAACTGCAAGTGCACAGTGATCATAGACACCAAAGTTATACTACAGGTGTCTTAAAGTAGTAGATTACAACAGCTCAGGAGTGACAGGATGATGTGTATGCTTTTCCTCAGAATGTAAACTGACAGTTTATGAGGGAGGGAATAGAAAGAGAGAGTGTCACTCCCTTAATCCAGAACAACTCAGTGGCAGAGAACTGTATGGAAGGATGTTGATCTACACTTGACAAATGCAAAGTAAATTTACCAGTCTCCATTGAAACCTCCTCCTGCTTTAGTTTCAGCTAAATGCTAGCTCAGAGATTTTGAGCGGGAACCTAAAAAAAGTATTATAGATTAATCTATATACTACGTTGGAAGAAAATAGACAAAAAACAAAACCAGCTTTCAAAACCAAACTTTTTTTTCATATCCTGGTTTGATCTGAATGCTGCATGCAGAATAGCAACCACTAGTGGCAACACAAGAAATCATAGGAGTAATATCGTACACCCCAGGAACCTGATGGGGGAAGGAAAAAAGAGGAAAAGGAAATCTTTGAAACATATGAAGGAAGTTCCTTATAGACAGTGTAGAGAGAAAACACAGAGTACAGGAACCAAGCAAAAAATCTTTATATAATTATGTATTTGTGCTAAGATATAAGTAAAAATTATCTCATCTGATCCTTTGTGATAATCCATCACCTTTACTCATCTGTTATCCAAAGAAGATTTTTCACATAATAGGGATTATATTTTATGTCTAAACCGCATTATGTGCAACATCAGGAAATGTAGAACACTAAATATAAAGTATGTTTGTCTCCATAGCACAGTGGAATGAAAACAGATGGTAGGCAGCACATATGGCTGCCAGAAGCTGGGAACACCCATTTGCAGAGTTCTTCCAGTTTAAAACAAAACAAGCCAAAACAAAGGAACACCAAGGGGAGCAAAGATTGTGCTGAGCAGATATCAGGATATCTGTCCTCTTCTCTACATTCACACTCCCCTTCTCTTTACATTTAGTTGCTTAAGCTAAAAATGGAAGTACACTACAAGTTTAGAAATTAGCGTGCCATAGTATTTGTCAAAATTTAGCATTTATTAAAGACATTTTAAAAAAAATCTCCAATTCCCACCATGGTTTCAAACCTCTGGTTTGCTCCTTTGAGCAGTTCAACGTCTTAAAAAAAAAAACGGAAAAGAAAAGTCTTCAGTTGATTGGTACAGTTTATTCTCCTTTGCAGTTACTAATTTCAGGTAGCAAGGAGCCACTGGAGCAGAATGTTGAGACCTCCCATCCTATTATATGGCACTTAGGAACAGCCAAGGTCAACACAGCCTTAAACATCTGTATTTTAGGTGTGTAAATGTTGTGAAACGTAAGAGTATAAGTTTGATTGTCTGTCTCAATAAGAGGACAGGGTTGTTTTTTTCCCTTTGTTTAGCTTTTTATGTTTATTCCTGTGCTTTGCTTTTTTTTATGTTAAGTTTTGTAGTTAGGCTGTTAGCCTAGTTTATGGTTAGCCTGCTTCAGTTTCTGCAGCGCTATCTTTTTCTACACATTTCCATTTAATTTTAAATTCATTTTAATTTCCTTTTCATTATATAGAGAAATGCAAGTGTATGACAAATATACTGTACCAAAATTAAGTTAATTTCTTCACTTATTTGGTAAGAGGAAACAAAAGGGATGGATTAAAGATACTCAAACTCAGCAGAAACAAAAAGCAATAGTAATTAAAATTGATGACACCCATAAACCAACAAAAATAGCAGGACTTAATAGGATTTAACGGGGAAGGAAAATGTAATACACTAGCTTCCATGACTGACCCTTTTTAGAGATGTTTTCCTATTTGCTCGTTTATATTTAGGTTACTGAGAAAAGTGCTCAGAATAAGAAACAGCTTTTTTGCAAAGCAGTCTAATGTTTAAGGTATATCCGTTCTTAAACTTTTTTTTTTATTAGTCTAAGCTATATAAATTATTTTAAAATTAAGAACAGGCTCCTCTGGCTTGATATAGGTTCATTCCTTTCTTTGTTCCAGCAAATAATGTGTCTTTAATTTTGGAAAAAAGTGTGTTTAGTGACATATTGTAGCCAATAGCTTTAAGAGAACATTGTCTTTAATGACTGTGAGATTTCAGTGCGACTTTTAGCACTGGCAGAGTCTTGAAGGACCTGAGCCTAAGCACTGAATAGCAATGACCCGCTGTTAGAGATCACCATATATTTTGAGTGTAATGTTTCAAAGTATGTTCTGCCAATTTGATCTTTTTACTACATAATGCTTTGTGTTATTTCATATCCCTAGAACTTTAGTATGTGTGTCTCCTATATGTGTGTCTCCTATATCCTTGAAGTCCCAGTGGAAAATATTCTCCCTCCCAGAAAATCATCTAGCAGCTTATTTTGATTCTGTCACAATCTGGAGGAAATGCTAGATTTATTTTAGATATGCACTTCAGATAACAATATACAGACTCCCTTGTGCAACAGTCATAAGGAAACCAGCTGACGTAAGAAAATGAAGGCATTCAGAGCAATGTTTAAGCAAACTCTTAGGTAGGTGGAACAGTTTGTAACAGCCTCTTAGAGAAGATGGAAACAGCAGGAAAGTATGGAATGGAAAGAAAGAAAACTAGCTTCTTCCCTCTGCTTTACCATTGCAATGAGAAGGATACAAGGTAATGGAATATGTGTATGTCCATGCTTGCACTGTATTAAAACTCAAAATAACATAGTTAAACTGCAGCAGGTTTTGCTTTTATCCAAAGCATCAGGGAAATACATGTTACATTCAAAGCAAAGTTCAACACTGGCAAAAAGATGTAAAACTTTATTGGCCAAAAGGAAAGTGCTGCTTTGTGGACTGTAATAAGAATTCTGAAGCTATTCTGTTTTCTTTTAGCAAGAAGCATGCCAGAAACTGTTTTTGATTTGGGTGTTTTCTGGTGTTCTGTTGTTCGGGTAGGAGTCTCTGCCTAACTATATTTACTTATTTCCATGATGTTAGCAAAGATGGTTTCAAAGAAACTAGGCAAAAGAAAAATATAAAAATAACAGATTGGAATTCCACAAAAAACTGCAATGGATATAACAGCACAAGCAGGAAGTGTTAGAGGCCATGATATAGTTTTCATTCTTGAGGACAGAAAAAGCTAAAGTCAGGTTAATGCTGAGAAATGAATGTCAAAATTACATCATTTGAGGTTTGTTTGGTAAACTAAGCAATTTTTATAAATCAAATCTTTTTAGAAAGAATTATCATGGAGGCTTCAAAGGCAAACAGTGCCTTAGTAAGTTGTTGCTCAAGTGTCGGAACTATGTATGGACTGCCTTTGTAAGATGTTGTCTCAGCCCTTGACAATCTTGTTAGTGATACAAGTTATTTCTTTCACTCCAAAATCAGTACTTCAGATTTTGTGTGTGTGTTTAGGGGGGAGAAGGGGTAGTGGTGAAGGGGTTGGTTTTTGTTACTATAAATCCATTTAATTTTTTTACAAGGATGAAAACCCAGAGTTTACATTCAGTGAAAAGAATACTGTAATTTTTCTTGATTCCACACTGTGGATAGCTATATTCTGCAACTTCACAGTTTTGTTACAGAATTTAAGGGTTGCCAGTAATTCATATCTCTATGTTAATTTATTGCTGAGAAACAGATTCTTGCATGACAGAAAGATATGAAGAAATGGGTGTTCATCCAGTCGCAATATATAAATAAACTTCAGAAGAGACAAGAAGATTTGCGTTCATTTCTGGCCCACAGAGTTAAAATTCATGATAGGAAACAGACACTAAAGAGAAACAAGCACTTGCCAGAGTACATGTACTTTTTTTAAACTTGGTATTTTATTGCATTTACTTCACATATAGTACTGATTACTGGTCCTGTGAGGAAGTCATAGATTCAGCTCTCTGTAAATATTCGGTGAAAAAGACAAAGTCCATTTGCCAACAGATCATGGAGGCAACGCGTCTGCTAGTGAAAGAGTGATGCAAAGACTGAGTATGTGGAAAAAAAAAAAAAAAGAAAAGGAAAGGAAATTATAATTTCTTTTTAATGAACGGGAGATTTACTGGCATATGGAAACAAATTCGGCGGAAATCAGCTAGAACCTATTATACTCCGAGAATTGAACATCAAATCCATAACTAGAAAATATTTTATTTTAAAAGTTGTGTGGAAGAGGCATTCCAGTAATACAGTGTTATTTGTGAGTCAAGCGGGAGTCATGATGAACAGTATCCGTCAATGGCTTTTGCATTTAATGCCTATTAGAATGGTAAACACAGCATTGTGACATAGGAGTCGTTATATTAGTAGTAAGGTGAACTTTAGAGTGCCGCAAAATCAGATGCTTTGGCTATCTTTTGGACAATTTCAGATGTAGCCAAACACTTCCCTGGTAGCCTTTCTACAGCTTCAGTTGTTCCCTTGATCGACATATGATATCAATTACCTCTGGTGGTAACACTCCCTGTTGTCTTCACTGCTAAAAGGCCTTCTAAATTCCCCTTCTTCTAAACTAGTGGTTTTCATCCTTTGAAGTAGTCTCTGCAACAGAGATCAAGGCAACTTGCAGGTGAGTCATGAGGTAAGATACGCAGATTTCCAGGCCAGCCCTGGATTCTACCTTTTCCTTGTTTCCCCTGTGTATCACAGACTGGCAACCCCAGCCCCATAAAGCCTCTCTGCGTTCTCCGGCTCACGAGAGCTGCTGTTCCTTCTCTAGTGGGCAGAAAGCAAGCTGTGGGAGAAAGCAAGCTGTGAGGATGAGAGTAGCATCATTTATTGAGTGAGTTTCCTTCCGTATCGTCCTCTGAATTTGGCACCCCTTACTGCTGGAGAATATCCATCTCCTTACATCATTTTAGCTCCTACCAACTTTTTGTCCCCACTGCCTTCATACCCACCATATATTCACAGGACGACCAAATCCTCAGGGCGGTATCATCCCAGAATCACTCAGTAGCCATCCTTCACTGTGTTATCCTTCCATGTTACCGGTGTTGTTCCTGTTACCAGCAGGTCTACTGGTCATCGACTGCAGCCTTCTGCAGATCTGCTAGCATGGACATTTCCTCATGTCTTTTGAGCTTCACCGACACCCAGGAACCCAAGAGGTAAGGAAAGTGGTATAAGAGGTCCATGAGGCAGAGGAAAGCGAAGCAGCAGCCCTTCTAAGGGAAGTACATTAAGACCAGGAAGCTAAGAACCTAATGTTTTAGTATGTTTACGTACATAGTTGAAAATGGCAGTGAAGTTCCCTACAGAATTAGATTAGCAGATTTTACTTTGGGGGAAAATTATTCCTCACGCATCATAGAAACATCACAGGAAGGACAGCTGTAGAAGATGCAGCAAAAACCTGAAGAAGCAAATGAAGGATTATGCGTTATGTTTGCATGCTGTGCTACAGATTTCTGTTATAAGGAATTGAGAGTTAAACTTTCAATTTAATGCCATAGGATGATGCAACCAAATATGGAATTGGGACATATATTTTAATTTCATGTCTTTTTGAAGGATTAACTATTGCTTTCCATAATCTGCAAAGACCCGTGGGAGTAAAAGTGCAAAGCACAGCATCCAACCCATTAACATGCTAATTAATTTAGGGGAAATGTAAAAGGTATTTCCACTTATTTGCATCTTCATCTTGCATCTTCTCTTACAGAACCTGTTAAGCAAGGCATGGCCCTGGCGTGGTTAACAGCCCTGCAGGTAGCACCAACTTTACCAATCATAGGGCAGCCCCCAGGGCTTTGAGCAGCCTGGTCTGGTGGGAGGTGTCCCTGCCCATGGAAGGGGGTTGGAATTAGATGGTCTTGAAGGTCCCTTCCAACCCAAAGCATTCAATGGTTCTATGAATAGCATGGGAGTCGCATAGATCAGGGATGACAGATATTGCAGATATCGTGAAATGTAGCGTTTGATAAGCGATTATAAATTCGCAAGGAAGATTTGAACATTAAATGGAAGCTGGAGAGAGGCTTGGGAGTGCTGCGTTCAGTGGGTGTGCTCGGTGGGAGCATGTTTATTCAGATGGCAGGCTGGGGAGCGCTGCGTGCTGTGCCACGCTGTGCAGCCGTTCGGCTCCGTGGCTGAAAGCAGTCATGCTGGTTTGGTTAAGCAACTGAGAGCGGGAGTATGTGCCTTGGGTTATGTTTGATTGTAGTAGCTTGTGCTGCGTTCCCATGGGTTGGTTAACGTGCCTGCCGCTGCTGCCTGTAACTGTGCTCTGACTTCAGGGTACTCCGAGTGTTGACACTGTTACGGCTTTACTGTGCTCTACCAGTATTGTAACAAAAAAATGTTCTACATTAACAAAAGCTATCAGAAAAGAACAGCTTGTTTTTTTGGTTCGAGTTTTCTTTGCTTCTGTACAGCAACTCAAAATTAGTAGCTTTCATTATCTGGGAGAAAAATTGTTCTGACTAGAAAGATTGTGTTATATTTTGAGAATGAAACTTCACAAAGAACAATATAAATACACAAATACATATAAATAATCTCTTATTCTGTGACTTCAAGTAATTTCATTGTCTTTTCAGTCTTTATGCTAGTGTGCTCCTTCATCATCATTGCTTATATCTTAGAGAACTGAGTCCAGAATATTTTGAATTATAGAAAATTATAAGTAACTGGCAAAACAAACAACAAAAAACCTAAGGAATGCATGTGCTTGGAACTAACAGATGCTTTTTCAAAGGGTAAGATGTTAAGTAAAAAAGGAGCTTCCATACTTCCACATTATGGGTCACGAAAGATTATGGGTGAACTCAGCAAAAAAATGGCATGTTCAGTAGAGTATATGATGTGACTCTAAAAGTATGTGACTACAGAACCGGTAAGAATATCAGCGGCTATGTGTAAAGAACTAACTTTTTAGAACTTGTTACAAGATAAAGAGGATTTTAATACTTAGTGTCAAATAAAATTTCCAAAAATAGTAGAAAACACATAGGTATATAAATTGCATTTTCTAACTTTTGAAAAGACATTAAAAGAAGGAAAATGTTGAATGGAATAGAAGTTGATACTGTGTTGGAAATTGCTGGGTAGTATGTCTTTCCTTTTCATGAAAATCTGAAAAATTCATAGCACTTACTACCTGAAAATAAAACTACGTGAGCAGTAAAAGCCGACTGTAAAAGAAACCACACCACTTCCAGATAAATTTAATGAGCTACTCCCACTCTTCAAAGGCTTTTTGATATAAAAGGTTCCAGCAGAAGAGCATATGTGGAATAACAAAGCTCAGTGAAAGGCAACCAGCTCAAAAAGGTGAGTTGTTATTGCAACCATTGTATAGCAGAATGCTAACAACTTCAACATGAGTTTACTACAAGACAAAGTACAAGAATATGTTTTAGCTGTTATATAAGGGCACAGTATATCACTGCGTAGCTCTTTGCAAAATTAGTTCAAAAAATGTAGAGTACAATTATTGTAAAATGATCAATATATTGCTGCAAAAATAGATATGCTGGCTTTTTTCATATTTAGGTCTGGTGGTAAGCATAAAACTAAAAGACAGAGTACTTTTTAAGGTTCTTTACCTCAGTTTGCAAGAAATGTAAGAAAATTCTAGAAGAACTGCATCAGTGAAGAACATTTTTTTCTTTACTGTACTATAAATTAAATGCACAGTAGATTTCAAAAGGAAATGTATAAAATGAGGGCTAATGATTCTTTGGGTTAAACAAAATGGGTATGTTCATATCAAACCAAGTTACTTTTAACATATCACGTAGGGGAAGAACTTTCACTTAGAACATTAAATGAATTCAGTAAGCATTTAAGCACATGTATTCAATGTCACTTAAGATTGTTTTCCTCCTTCTCACAGGTGACAGACAGGAATCCCAAATCTAAAAAAGAAATGCTGTGATCAGGATTCAGCTTTCTGAGGTTCTCAGAAAAGGAGAGATGCTCTTGTAAGCCACGTTGGATTGAAGATGACCTAGACCGAGATTCTCAAATTCTATTACACATGTGCTGTAGCAAAGTGTTGCCTAAATAATTCCTGAGTAGTCAACACATTGTCCTGGCCAATACTGAAAGCTGTTGCTGCAGCAACTTCTGCTACCACTACCAGCAATGGCTACAGCAATAGTGAGCAAGATGCATGTAAGAGCCACTGATCTGGATGTTTTTACTTCAGATACTGACAGAGGTAATGTGATTTTTGTTTTCTTGAAGAAGAACAGGAGAGCACTAAGGAGCATGATGGATATACACAGGTAAATGGAAACAATATAAATTAGGTGGTGGGCAAAGATAAAAAAAAAAAAAAAGTCTGGATAAAAATAGAACAGGAGACCATAGCCCAAACACAAAAACCTATTTATGTTACTGCATTTGGTATTTTCTTTTACCTGTTCTAACAAGAACTGCAAGAATTAAATGCTGAGCAGAAAAAAACACACCATAGAAATAAATGACTAAAGACAGTTGTGTGTAATCTCAGGGAGAAATGCGTAAGACAGAAATACCAAAATATTAAAGGACCCAAAGGCTTAAAAAAATCTTTTAAATACATTTCTGATCTTCTTTGCTTAATATGAACTTCCAATGAAAATTGAAAAGTGCACGAAGCGGCTAGCATGACCGTTTTTAAACACAGCTAGTCTAATCTTCTGAGCTGTTGAATTACACAACTCACTGAAATAAATAGGAACTGCTGGTGCTGAGTTCTGTTACAAATTATGCCACTTGAGAAACTATTGCATAACTGATCTGAAACAAGTAATTGCTAGGGATTTGTAAATTCAGATAATGCTAAAGTTTAAGTAGGTGGCTGAGTCTTGAGTACATTATTCAAGTACACATCAGATTTTTGTAATCACTTTCTCAAAGACTTTTGAAGAATTTATTCTCAAAAGTCTTAGAATTGTCTACTGACACAGGTGATCTGAAACAATACATTTGAGCAAATGGAAATTTTAGTAAACAGGTTGCTGGAAAAATAAACAGCTTCAGTCAGCTAGAAAAGATTATTCACAAATACAATATTCTTGTATAAACTTCCTTTTTTAGATAAACCGTTCTGTAATTTTCAGGAGCACACAGTTAGCACATTCCCTGGGCTGTGGGCTATAAAATTGCAATTCAAATTTTTAAGGCATCTGGTACCAAAACAAAAACATCATGGTCTAGTGATTCAAAGCCCTGACCTAGTATAAACTCAAGCTGCCAATACAAAATTGCTCAAAGAGGTTGTTCAGTAATTTGTGGGATAGGTAACTTCAAACTTTCTGACTTTCTGTGGTTCTGCTGTTGTGTGTTTGATTGGACCTTTCATAGTTAGCCCAAATTTCTTTTTAATAGTTCCTTGTTTTTGTCTTACCCACTTCCTATGCTCAGACGTATTGTTCTTTGACATCTATCCTCATTCCTTGTCCACTTGGATGTTCACCACACATTCACTCAACTTTTTTTTGTTATCTTTGCCTCGGATCTTGACTTATCCAAATATTCAGAAACTTGTGGCCACCTCTTCCTTTTCACTTTGGCTTCAGCATAAGTTCTGTGGGTGCAGTGGCCACAACTTAATGACAGGCTCTGTCTCAGTGGCTCCAGGTGGAGGCTGTACCATCTGCCTCTCTATGGTCTGCCCTGATACTTTCCTCTTCTAGGATTACCACAAGAACCACACAACTCAGTTTTGAGAAGGGAAATGCAAATGCACATCCTGACATAGTCATCGATTCCAGTCACAACTGGTGGTAAAACGAAGCTATGCATGAAAGGTTGCCCTTTCCATTCCCCCCCCCATAATTGCTAATCATGTATCAAACTAGAGACTCTATCAGAGGTGACTGAATTTTAGCTCAGGAGAGCAAAATACCATCTTTCTAGACATTTCCCAGAATGAAAGCCCAGTGGGCTTTTCTGTTGGCTCCATCAGTCATCACTTCTCTCCATGGCTTCGACAAGTCCACGTGCCCTACATAGGAACAACTCTGTCACCTTCTTGCCATCCCTTGAATGAGTAGATGTGACTTTCTGCCATCAGCAAGCAGCCTTGATACCCACTCTGGATACATCATGGATTTCTCCTGGCTGGAAGGCTGGAGAAACACACTATTAACAAGGACTTTCGAAGGGCAAGAAGAATCTTGTTAGATAAAGATCAATCACCACTTCCATTTTTTTGCCCAAAGAGTCTTGAGTGAACTGCTAGGAACAAAACTACATGCCTTAGTCAAAAAGATAATCCCTTTTGGAAAGAAGCTGATGTTGTTGGATGATCCAGCAATAGGAAGACTCTTCTTAGTTGTCATGGAACTGTGGCCTGAAATTCATTCAGAGCTAAGGTGGTATGAGTGTGTTGATAACCATCATGGTGTACTACCACAATCCTACTCAAAGATTTATTGGTTATTTGGCAAATGCTAACGAATCATGATGAAATTTTAAAATGCTGTAGAAAATACAATTTACTTTCTTGCAAATGTAAACGTTTGATATTACAATATGCATTGTTTTATATCTTATCACAACTATATACGATGTGAAATGTATAGCGTCATGCACATCAACTTAGTTACGTAAGTATTTTAGATCAAAATTGCAAGTTACACCTTTTTTCCTGTGTAGTTTGCAGAAAACTGACAGCTGTGATCACTTATTTAGGTAGGTGGTTGTATCTGAGTACGTGGATAAGAGTCCACTCAGAGTGGATAAGTGTACATGGTTTCACAAATAGGCAAGTTTTATGCCCTTCAAGTCTGGTGCCTGAAAAGCTGCAGAGAAAGAGAAGTTTTTATTAAACAGCAAGCAAACTTGAATAGAAACAGCAAATGATTTGCAAAAAGTATTTATAGATCATACATACGGCTGTCTTAATGCTAAAGTAATTACAGGCTGCACTTTAGACTTGAGTAAAAAGAATGGGAATGAGGGCAAGGAAAAATCTGTGCATAAAGTAGTTATACACAAAGTAATATTAAACTAAATATTTTGCTTACTAAAAAAAAATACTGAAACCACTAGTGATGCTGGTGTAAGTAGACAATTGTAATGAAAATCTGTAGAGTATTTCTTTTCATGTTATGGTCTTCAGCTGGGAGAAAAACTGATGAATTGAAAGAGGAATTTTGTGTATATCATCTCAAAGGGATTATTAATTTAACATGTCACACAGTAAATGTAAAGTATTTCACAAAAACTGATAGGACGTGACTGGGGCAGGTGGCATCCAGCAAAGAAATCCCACTCTTATCAAAATGTTATGGTGCTTAAATTCAATTCATGCTTAAATTTAACTCTATGTTTGTTTTAGCAGGAATCACTTGAAACACGATGAACGGTCTAGTCTCACTTCTTCACCTCTGAAATCCATGGAGGCAGCTGTCTGTACACTCCTAAGAACTTTGTCATACCATCCTGCGTGGCGAGGAATACAACCACTCAACATACACACACACCTATTATGGATAAAATCAATATAAATAATAAGCCAGTAACATGCTGGGCTACATCCACAGTCTCACAGGTAGCGTAGGATAGGATGAGAATTAAATGAAACCAACCTGGACAAAATAATTTCAGAGGTGTGTAAAGAAAATGTTTGGAGGAACTTTAGCCTCACCTCCTATATTTATTCCGGCGTGACACACAGACTGAGCATGTCTGACCATGCACGCTCAAAGATCAACAACTGCCAAAAAGAAACTCCCTCTGTCTTTCTGTAACCTATATAGAATTGGCTGTCTTCAAGCTAGATCGCTATCTAAAGCTTGGCTCAAGATAAATGAGTGCAGAAAACACACTTCCCACGCTGAGAACAGCCTATTTACTAAACAGCTGGAGCTAATGAGAAGTGAGTACACTCATGTCTGTGACTTGTTCTATTTCTACTGCATACATTAGTGGTTTTCTACCAATGCAAAAAGCTTGGAACAGATGCACTCGAGCTATTTCTTCTAGTCCTGATACTCACTGTAGCTACCCTGGTTCACTAAACCTACTTCATTGTACCGGGCCCTACGTACATATTTGAGAATTAGAAAAAAAACAATTCTAATCAGCAAGTCCAACCCTGAAGCACTAGGCAGAACCCCGTGAGTGCTACCTTCTTGTTCTGCAAGAAATACTCTTTCTTATCTTGCCCAAGTAGAAGAAAACCCAGGCTGCAGCTCAGGGGCACATGGAGCTGCAGTAAAACGGGGCTGGAATAGATAACGTACTGTCCACGCTAGGCAGATGCCATTATTTTCTGTAATCCCTGTGCAGCACTTAGATATTAGTTTAGCAGGTTCCTTAGAAACTGTCAGAGTAAAATTATGCTAAATAAGCAATATTTACTATAAATTCTTCTGATCCTTCCCTTGAGGCGTAATTGAACATTACGACTGCCTCCTCAAAAGCAGCTGCTCAGTTTCCAACCTTTTTACTACTTCAAAAAAGCATTCTGCGAAGGGAAAACCTTTACATTATTACTATTCAACTGAAATTGTGCTCTTCGGATATCAATTTGTCTACCAAGTGGGATGCAGGGCTGCTACTACCCCCTCCTTTTGTGACTTTGCTGTGGGAGCAATCCAAGGAGCTGAGGGGAGGGCTTCTGCGTTTCACACACCAGAATGAAAATCACTAATTGGGAAGCTGCATGTTGTGACACATTTCCTTAAGCCTGTCAAAAACCTACGGCCGCAATATTTGTTAAATTTTGCCTCTGGCGGAAAGCGAAAGCGACTTGACCTGTAAATATTTTTCATGCCCAGACCCCAAATAAGACGAATTTCAAGCTCTGGTGGTGGAGGCAGCTGCTAAGTCGCACCGTGCGACATTTTATTTGGTGGTGGTGGTTGTTTTCATCAAAATGACAAATATTTTGGAAAGGGATTGTGTAGCGTGTATGGAACGGGGTGCCTCGTTACATGACCCTACAAGAAGGCGAGGCGGGGCTGGCTGAAGGGGGACTGGACACGGGGATGCTCAGGAGCCCCCAAAAAACGGGGGAAACGCGAAAACGGGGCCGTGCCGAGCCCGACCCCCAGCGCCCCCCCTCAAGGCCCTTGAGGTGACTGGACCGGCGGAGGCCGCGGCCCTTACGCCCCTCCCCTCCCCTCGCGGCGCGCGCCAGCGCCCCCGCGCGGCGCCGCGGCTTTTCCTCCCTGTTGCCACCCGCAGTGACGTAACCGCGGCCCCGCCGGCCGCCCTTTCCCATTGGCCGGCGGCCCTCGCAGCGAGCCCCGCACCCGACGCGTGATTGGCGGCTGGCCGCGGGGACAGGGCTCCGGTGGCGGCGGTGTGGGGGGGGCGCAGCCCGGTCCGGCGGCGGCGCTGTGGCGGCGGCCGGGGCCCGCCATTGTCTGGGCACCGGGGCCGGGCGGGGCGGCGGGGGGCAGCGGGGCCGGGGCGGCGAGGGGAAGGGGGGGCGGGGCGTGCGTGCGTGAGGGGAGCGGGGAGTGGGGGGGGGTGCGCGGGCACGCGCGGGCGGCTGCGCGCGCGGGGGCGGGGCGTGAGGGGGGCATTTTGTTATTAACCTCGCGCCGGGCCTTTGTGGCGGCGGGGCTGAGGCGGTCGGAGGGGAGCGGCGGTCGGGCACTGAGGGCAGCGGGAGCTGCCGGGCCCGGCCGGGCTCGCTGCTGCCGCCCGGCCTCCAGTTGGGGCGGGGAGGCGCTTTTGTGCGTGCGGCGCGGCCCCGCCGCTGCCCTTCCCTCCTCAGCCTCCTCCGCCTGGGTTTCCGCTCGGCCCCGGCATGAACTAGGGGCCGGGCCCGGGGGCTGCGGGTGTCGGGGCTGCGGGAGGGCGCTGAGGGGGCCGCGGGGCCCGGGCCGGGGCCGGGTGGCGGGGTGAGGCGCGGCGTTGGGGCCGGCCCTCTCGGCTGCTGCCTTCGCGTCGCCTGAGGAGAGACGGGCGGAAAATGGCAAAGTCCGGAGGAGGAGGAGGTGGAGGAGGTGGTGGCGGAGGAGGAGGAGGAGGCAGCGGGGGACTGACTTGGGTGGTAAGTTGGCGGGGGGGGGGAGTGAGTTGTTGAGGTGATTTTTTTTTGTTTTCTGGATTTTGTTTCTTTTTTGCGTCCCTTGTGTGTGTGGGCCGGTTTTTAAACGAGGAAGCAAGCGAGGGCCTGCGTGAAGGGGCAGCCCGCACAGCCGCTCTGTGCCGCTCTGTGGGGGTCCGGGCTGAGGGAAGGCGCCCGGGCTGGCCCCTGGGTCACAGGAGGGGGCTGACAGCCCCGGGGGGGTCCTCGGGGTGCCGGGGCTGCAGGGGGGAGGTCGGTCTGCGGGCAGGGAGGGAGGAAGGAGCCCCCTGCCTCGGAGGGGATCGCTCGGTAGCGGCGTTGTGAAGCGGTCCCTCTCTCAAGCGAGCTGTCTGTCGCCCTGTACGAGTCGCAGTTGCTGCTTCTCGGTCCTGCAGCACCATGAAGCCTTTGTGGGCTACCGGAGGGGTCGTGCTTTGATCCCAGCCTCTTTCACAAGTCAAAGATGAAGCCCCAAAGTTCTGGGGGTGGGTAATGAGGCGTTCAGGAGTCTGGAGCCGTGTGCGCTAAGTTGTACCTTGGAGTTAAACGTCATTGTCTTCCACACCTTATAACAACGCTGAGAAGGTGGGGGTCTGTTTGTTTTCTTTTTTTTTTTTTTTGTTTCTTTAACTGCTTTTCATGGATCAAACAGCAGTAGTAAGACTTGAGAGGGTGCAGGTGATAAGTGCCTCTAGGACTAGTGAATCCCTCTGAAAAGTTCTGAAGTCTTTTGAGGGTATTGGCCTTGGCTACAGCACTGAGGGATGCTGTGCGGGTCTGTGGTGGTAGTGGGAAGGAGGAGCAAAGATGCCCTGGAGGGGTCTGGTTCATCCAATCAGTAACTTCCCTGCCTCTTGCTTTCTGGATGTGGAGTTCAAAAGGGGGTAACTTATTTAATGGTGAAGTAAAAAAAAGATGGTGCATCTCGATGGATGGTGACGTAGCTGTGTCTTTAACCAGATGCATGTGCTTTACGGAGTTAGGAGCTTTAAGAAGTCTTGTTTAAGAGAGTAATTAACAAACTTGTTCTTCTCTTGTGTCTTTCTGCATCTTTGAGCTCTTGGGGAAAAAAACACAAATGCATTACTGAGGTGAACAAATCCTGTGTATTCTGATGGTGGGTGATTTCTGTGGCTCTAATTATTGCATTTTATGTTCTTAATTCTCTTCCATTTTAAGAAGCTGGCAGCAGGAAAAGGTATATAAAAATAAGTACGTTTCTGGGTGTGTCACTTGAAATTAGACAGTTTAGATATGGGAACAGCCTAAGTAAAGAAGCTAAAATTGTTCTACTTTCCTTTCTGCAATACTATGTGATCTTTATCATCTGGTCTTTGGTTAGCTTCAGAATTAAGGCTTCTACAGTATAGGTTGGACAAGTAATTGAAAGTTTTACACCTCATATAGAAAACTGCAGAATGAAGTGTGGAAATCACTGAGTAGGCATTTTTAATGAAACGTTCTTAAGTCTAATGGGGATGAAAGTATGGTGAGTCAACGGGTTTCTACAATTGGAAATAATTGGACTCTTCCTTCTCTAAAAGCAGTAAAGAATAAAGTGTTTTTGTCCTATCACAGTAGTTGTGGAGAAATAATTAGATCTTAGTTAAGACCCTGTGTTGACTCTGTTCAAAAAGCCATAAGGCTTTGTTTCTTTCTCTTATGCGCATCTTAAAAGCTGAAGGTAGGACCCCTGAGGCAGTTCCTAACGCCAAACCCGTTTTCTGTTGACTATAGAATACTGGCATACAGAAGAGCAATACTGGGGCAGCGCTTAGCAGTTGGTTTAGTGTGTTAGGTGGAAAAAATGGTGTTGGTCCAGATGTTGGTTTATGCGTAGGTATGATATGCTGCCCTTGAGGCTGAAATGTACAGAGTTGGGGACAATTAGGGACAGTTTCAGTCTTCTGGTTTCAGTCTGCTTGGCCTACGTCTGCTGGATATGTAGGTACTTGCTATTTGATTTTAAGCTCTTCTGAAACTACCTTGAGGGTTTTTTTTAGGCTTTATATTACTGTGGTGAAACAATCAGGATGCTTATTTTCTGAATAATATATTTCTATTGTTAGTGGTTTCTTTTTAAGACCATAGGAGTTAAACAATTGAAGAGGAACAGAGATAAGTCTAAGTTCTGAAGAGGGGGGAACATGTTTAAAAATTAATCTGATGGTAGTTTGTATTTCAAATTAGCAAATCCTAGATGTGTAACCTGGTTCTCACACCTTACTAAGAGTTGTCTGTGTAATTTTGGCTTTGACTGTGATTTAAACAGTGTTCTTGTTCTTAGGGTCAACTACGTAGGAAAGAATTGTACACAGTTTTGAAAGAGTTAAGGTATTCTTTAAGGTACAGAACTTATCTTGGTGTGAATTTCCTACTGGAATGTCCTACAAGTATCAGGTGATACCTACTTTCTCTTTTAGAGGCAAGATGAATTATGTGGCTGTGGAAACAAACAGCTAGTCACTCATTTTTAGCTACCTAGTAGCTTAGCTTAGTCACAGAACCTGAAGAAATGTAACTAGCAGTGGTGGGCTGGGAAGCAGGCACAACTCTTGGTGATAGGCGCCCATGAGAGTACATCCATTTAAAAAGCTTATTAGGAAAACTGTATATTGTTATAAAACTGAAAACAAACTAGGATAACTTCAAACTTATAAATTGTACTAGTTATTTTTTGAGGAGTGTTTTTGTTGCCCAGCTGATTGAGTGTACTTGCAGCTCCAACTGCCCACGTAATGCTGTAATAGTTGATGAAAGGTGGAGTTTCAACCAACAGATTTATATTAGTTATTTTTTGTGGATGATCTCCAAAGATCACCCAGAAGCATGTTAAGTTGTGTTATGAGTTGGTTACAAAAGCATTGATCTGTAAAGTAGAGGAGTTTCTGTTAGTAAACATAATGACACTTTCTAATGTTAGAAAAACTTGCTTTAAACAAAACAAGCCATTCTTATCTTCACCCTTTCTTTGTGTTTAGGGACAACTGGAAATGAGCTGTAATGGTACAGTAATAGTGCTTTTTTAAATATTCCCTGTATTGTCCAAGTGAAGTAATTTCAAGTAACTCTGTGAGGTGTGTTTGTTCCGATGCAGTGGTAACGCGCACACAACCATTGAAGTGGTTTCAAACAAGCAATACTTTCGCAGTAACTTGTGGGAATGTTTTCAAGGCTTTCTTCTTGACCCTAAAAGCTACGTAAGCCATATAAATAAAAGCTGAGACTCCTGAAAATAGCTGAAGACTTCAAACACCACTTCCATTTTCCAGCTCTTTGTGAAGGAAACACTTCTAGGAAACACTAGCTTAATGTGAATATATGCTAAGCATTAATGTGACTTTTTAAAAAAAGTTTCTACCATAGATCTATGTGTTCCTTGAAAAGAGTAGAATGGCAATGATATGTATACCAGTTTGGTTTTAACTGGTTCATACATGGCTTAAATAAATAACTTAGCTGTAAGTGAAAAGATAGCAAATATTTAAATAATTTAAATTCATCTATTAGCACTTCTCAATAGTTCCAGAGTTAACACTGAAAATAACTTTTGGTTTACAAAACAAAAAGAACATCTATGCAATAGAGAGGATAGGACGTTACACTCAAAACAACAACAACAAAAAAACCCCAAACCAAACCTCTGTTAAAGGGTCCTTGTCTCTCTTTTATCACTTCATTTGGAAACAAATACTCTGAACTGGAATAAAGGATTAGCTTTCAATAGTTTGACTTAGCTGTTAGTAATTTGTTTCAAGAGGATTAAAACAAATCTTTGTCTGAATAGTGCCTGATAGTGTCCAGTGATAGGCCATAATTTGCTTCCCGAGGTTTCTGAACTAGGTGGTTTCTAACTTCATGAGTAAGCTTTTCCATCTGAAATCTGGCTAGGTTTTCTCCTTCCACAAGTACCTGCGCACTGCTGCTGTATGTACTCCATCCGATACCCTGTTTAGGAACAGAGGCTTTTGAGTGGAACAAGACAGGAGTTCCCTTCTTCCATCCCTGCAGTGAGTCTATGTAAGTCTAGTCCTGTAAGACAACAGAGTTCTGCCTGCCTGAAGTACAGTTAGGCAAACAGGACTAGTAGTAAGACCAAATCCTGATCGTATCCTCACTTTTTAAAAATTAACGCACCATCCTAGAGAGGAACCAGATGTAAACAGTTCTTTATTCTTTTAATTGCCATTTATTACCACTTTATTCTGTTCAAAAGCAGGAAAAAGTGGTTGAAGTTCCTACCCTTAGCCTCTAGACCTTTTTAGTTGCCTTTATAGAACCCAGGTTAAAGTTCAGAATGATCTTTCTATTCTTTCCATTTATTTATTTTTTAACCTGGATCAAGCATTCTGTTTCTCCCCTGACTGAAGCTATGCCTAGGACAGTTCTTGTAACTGTGTATACCATTAGTTACTTTCTTATCGTTCCTCTGACACCTCGTGGTGTCTCCAGGGGAAAAGAGGTCTTCAGCTGTTGCCATGCATTGATTCATTGGTCTCTTGCTTTTAATAAGCATCTATCTTTTATTTTGTTATCATGCTGTCCAAAGAACTGCGGTTTGTGTTTTTGTTTTCTTCTCCTTTTTACCATGTTATGCAATGGAAGGGAGGTCTGACCTCAGGATGGTACTGCTATGTTTTATTAAACCTAATGCAGTTTGTGGGTGTTATGGAGCAGTGTAGTCTGTCAGCAGTCAAGGGGGAGCTGCATTTCCTTCTGCTTCTGTTGATTTTTCTGGTTCTGGTGCCCTTAAGAAAGCAGAGGTGCAAAGAGGTGTGATGGTTCACTTGGATATTCTAGCACTAGAGGAAAATGTTTGTGGCTTGCTTTGGCAAGTCGGATGCAATTGTTCTGATTCATCAGATGGTACGGCTTGCCTGCCAGAAGAGAACGTTGTTACCTCTTATCCTCTACTCTCCGCACAACCATCCAGTGAAATACTTTTGTCGTCTTCTTGTTAGACAGCTAAATAATGCAGGGTCAAAGATGTAATGGAGATGATGCTAGGCAGAGACTTGGTGATGGAATAAGATCAGGGCGACCTCTTTGTGACTGCAGCTGAGCCAGACTTGCAGCTTAATATTATGCGCCTCCTCCCCGTGTGCTCTGTGCTGGGAGGAAGACTTCTTACAGCGTCAGTGAGAGAATGCTGAATGCCTGGAAGTGAGGGACTAACAGGATCATAATGAACTCTAGGAAGGTATGTGTATCTTGGAGGGAAAGATGGTTAAAGGAAAATGCAGGGAAGATTAAGTGTTTGTTGGGGAAGGTGTACGTTCAAGTACGTGCCCTCTGTTAATGGTCAGTCTGTCTAGATTTGTGTGTATATGTAAAATTTCCAAGCTAACCATACTGCATCAGATGTGAACTAAAATCATACTGTTTAGATGGATAAAGTAACCTTTCCAATAAAAGAGCATATAAGTAGCCTAAGGTAGGCAGTTTAAACCATAACTTTTTGCAAACCTAAATCTAGTGTCTAATTTTCATAAACCTTGTTTTCCAAAAGCAGACTTTTAACTTGTGTGTGAACTGTGTCTATATGCAAAAGCTGTCTTCAGATACACATTTATATTTCAATTAATTAAAAGCATCAAATACGACTCTTAAGGTTTCTGTCATGGATTTTGCCTGGGGGGTGGGGGGGGGAGTGCAGACAAAAACTAAGCAAGCAAAAAAGCACACTACCACCAAAGCTGATGTGAAATATATGGAGAGAACTTGGAAATCAAAAATTTTTTTCCAACATGGATCATTTAAAATAGCCATTTTTTATCACCACTCACAAAGAAAATATTGTTCTGCTCAATATAGGTGTTTTCAAAGGTTTCAAAAGTATATCAAGCAAAAATACATAGTTCTAAATGTGGATAACTGTTTGAAGGAGCCTGTGTTGAAAATTGTATGCTTGGAGAATTAGTGGTGTCCTCTCAAATACATGTAGTGAAACCCAAGTACCTTAGAAGAAGATATTTTAATGTTGATATCCTATATTTAAATACTGAAGTGAATATTAAGTCAAGACATGTAAAATGTTTTTACTGAACTTTAAAAATAAATAGTAAAATTTAAAATAAAACCTAAGATTTAGCAACCAGTGAAGGTATAAATATTAAACATACCAAATGTTTGTTTATAAACATAGGAGAAAATAATTCCTCTGAAGTAAAATGATAGGTCACCTCTTTATTTATGTATATATAAAATATATTTTGGTTCAGAAAATGTTTCCTTGCTCTCTTCTTCAGGTAGTTCAGTAATGAGTATATAAAGGGCTGATCTGAAAATCAGGGAAAAATTTCACCCTCACCCCTCCATAAATGAGGATCAGATCTGCTAGTTTCAAAACTCCAGTGTGATCACACATGCTCTTACTCTTAGGGACTGAGTCCTTTTAAATTATGTTCAGAAGTGCATGCTGAACTTTTTCTGTGATATTGGTTCATCTAGTTTCATTTAATAAAGCTATTTTAAAATGCCGTCTGCATCTTAATGCAGTTGTAATTTACATATAAATACACTTTGCCACTGAAAGCAAATTAAAGCACCACTTCCAATTTTTTATTTTTAATGATAAATCTGCGTATTTATTACAGCGTACACATCTAAGTAATTCACTTTTTTTTAGCAACAAAGTAAAAGGACATCAGCACAGCTAGTGTAAAAGTTGCTTAAGTTAGAATGTGTTTGAAAGGCTTAGATCTAAACATCAGAGCTGTATTTTCCTTCAGATATAATTTTAAAAGTTACCTTAAAAGGAAAAAAAAAAGATGCAAAACAGGGCTAAAATTGTTTAATCTTCTGTATGGATTTTTCTTGACATGTGAGGTAGAACTGCAAATGAGATATTAAGCTGTCCTACTTTAGTGGAAGATTTACATCCTTAAGAGGTGCTCAGGTTTGGTACTCTTCCTTTTATTGAATGAGTGGACATGCCCTAGGCTGAGGCTTCCTGTTCCTTATCAAAGATGTTGAATGTTGTGAGAACAGATGTATGAAGAACTGGGCAAACGTCTGCAAGGTGCCACAAACTCATGTGCCAGCTTTCTCAATTTGTGAGGGAATCTTCAGGGAGAGAGAGAGAGCAAAGAGCAATATTTTCTTGTCACAACAGAATCACAGGAGCTGTAAGATAACACGGAAAAGTGATTTTCTTATAAATCAAAAGAATCCAAGATAAGTAGAAAAAATAAATGGTTAATAAGTGTTCTTTTCCTTGTACCAGAATGTCTGATTCTCCAGTAAGCTTGTACAGAAAAATGGGCCCATAGACCACTCATTTCTCCTAGTGGATGAAAAATATGGGGAAAGCTGCATTTGCTTCTTGAGCTGATTTACTGTGAGCTCAGTTCTGGTTCCACTGTATGGAGAAGCAGCGGAGGAGAGAAGAAAAGTTTTCATTTTTGGCAGTGGTTAACTGTTGTTTTCTATAACAGGGAAATCTGACCATCCTCAAGGCATTCTATGAAACATCACAAAAAGCATTGATGTAATATGTTGGTTTGAGTCCAAATTGTTCAAACCAGGAGCTTAAATTCCTATTTTTTTATATTTTTCCTTTTAAAGTAAACGAGCTGGTTAGTAGGCTAGAGCGAGACTGGTTCTGGGTGAGTTTGCTGGAAACTTTTTCTTTACATTATCTTTGGGGAAGATGCAATAGAGAGATTTAGTTCATGCCACCAACAATATGCAGTGGTCTATGCAAATTTGCTTTGCTAACAGGGAACTGTTACTTTAGCATGTTTTCATCTTGGGAGGAGAGCCAAACCATTTGTTAAACACAGCAGGGAAGTGGTTTCATTTGAAACTCCCTCGTTTTGTTTTCATGGTGGGAGGTATTCTCAGTCAGTTTCCTTTGGGAAAATTGCAAAATGTTGAGGTACCAATGTATTCATCCTGTATCTTTATAAGATGACAGGAGGCCATTACAGTCTAGTATATAACACTGGGCTACAGTCAAGTGTAAGTTATCCATAGAGCTACCTACTAATTAGCATATTACACCTATAACTTTTTGAGGTGTAGCATGTTTTCAGAAGAAGTAGGGTTTTTTTGAAGTGTAAGTGCCAGAAAAATCTACCACGTCCCTGGATTCCGTTACTTAATTAACCTCCCTAGGTTTTACAGCTTAATTACATGCAAAAGCTACTGTCTTGTCCCACTAAATGTGCTTATCCTACACTTTATTTAAGGAAATGTAGGACACAAGCAGTGTGCTTTTCTGAAGTCTCATGTCCCAGGGCTGCATTTATGTTTCAGGAAAACAATCTTTGCAAGTGCATGCCTTAGTTCTAGACTAAGGCAGAATAGACTAAACCCAGGTGAAGATGACCTCATATCCTGATGTCTCTTCTCTGTTCATCCACAGCCATTCTTGGATTTTCCTACTTAAGTATTTAATACGGTGCTAAGATTAGCACAATGAGAACTTCCTTTCACAATGGAGTAAATGCTGTAGTTTTATTTGTCTCAGTATAATCTCTTTTTTTTTGTTTGCCCAGAGCACAGCATTAAGGACAAATGTCCAAAAGACAAAATCAACACATGACCACTCTGCATCAACCGCAACTTGTGTGCTAGGTTAACATGGGGAAGAAAGAATGACTGGGCAGACTAAAGAAATAACAGTACATGGCCAAAGTACTTGTATTCTAGTCTTCCAGTACTACTTCTTTTTTTTTTTTGTTTAGGAATAACAGCTAATACTGTGGAAGAGAAGACAGTGGCTAGTACAGTACTAAGTCTGTGTAAGTGAGGAAAGATTAACCATTTTTAGGATTTTCAAATTCATATTTTTTTCAGCAGTGAGAAATTCAGCTACTTTAAAAAAAAAAAAGCCTTTAAAAAAATAAGCCTTTAAATAAAGTAAGGAAAGTAAAGGTGTGTTGTCCCAGTTACAGCAACATCGAAACTGGTGATGAAACTTTACCCTTCTTTGGTCTAGCTGTACATTTTCTTCTCTATTTAGATAAGAATAGCTTTTCTCTGGGTTTGCCAAACTGTCCAGTTCAAACGTGTCCGGTGATTTAGCGTGTTGAAGTACAACTGTTGCAGCACAGGTAACCAAACTCAGCATGGTGACTCAACAGGATTTCAAAACACAGAGGAAGACCACGTGACCCAGTTTTCATTAAAAAAATAAAAATCTGCAATGTCATGCGTGCTCTGTTATGAGCAGAAACAAAGGGGACTGCAAGAAGAATATTGCAAAACGTGAAGATAGAAGATGCAAAACCCAAACAGATGAGCTCGGAGGTTGACTGTAGACAGTGAAAGTTTTGTAGTTGAATTGTAGCCTATTAAAGGCTGCTTGGGCTCTCACTCTTGAGGGCGGAAAAGGAAAGTGTGGATATAGCTTTTAAACACTATTAGGTAAATTTATAGCAGAACCAAAAAAGAAACTTCTGCAATCATTGAAATCATACTGGAGAAAGCAGTTATCACGACAAAACCTGCTTATGTTTTCATATCACACCTATAATTGTCTGATGTAGTCAACTGACAAGCAAGTGCTCTCAATGGAGAACTGTTACTTTTTTCCCTATAAAGTTACCACTCTCCTGTGTCTGTTAAGAGTCTAAGATGCTAGCTACGTCTGAGGTCACAGTATAAAATGTAACTGCATGCCTATAAAGAAGAATGCACAGTGCGTTTGGTTATCGCATTCAAAACTACATAACCACGGTCATCTTGCTGGCTTATGTGTTTGTGGATATGTACGCCCATGGCTGACCTGGAGGGTAGCTGAAAGGCTCAAGAATCTGTAAAGTCTTGTATGGGGCAAGGATGTTGAAGAAGTTGAACACTGTCAAAGGGAAAAAAAAAAAAAGTAAAAATTGGCCACAATAAGATTGCAAATCAGACCCTGAAAATTTGGTAACCAATTTAAAAAAAAAAAAAAAAAAAAGTAAGCTGACTTACTGTGAAGCAGAAGACTTAAGCCCCATGTGATGCTTGGTTAATTCTCTTCAGGGTGTTTCTCATAAAACAACAGCTGGTGCTGTTTTGAAAAGTGTTATTGGAGCTCCAACAATGTGAAGATCTCCCATACAGGACAGAATACAAAAGACTTCTTGAGACAATTCCAAAATATACTGGAAAGATTGTCAGCTTAACTACACTGCAGTTTAGTGCTTGCTCAATTTAAAAATAAATAAAAAAAAATTGGCTCTACACACTTGCATCTTAAGTAACAGAAGCTCAGCAGATGAAAGCATTTTTTTTTTTTAGGAAAACATAATGGAATGGCTGTGAGGGCTATTTGTGTCCATGGATCTGTGTCATGGATTTGGTGATCAAGACTTTTTTGGGAGGAGGTGGGGAACTTGTAAACATCATCTGTATTCTGAAAATGCTTGTTCAAGAGAGATCCAGAGCTGGTCTTCTGTTTCAGAGCACAGCACAGCTTAAAAGGCCTGCTATGGAGACCTGCATTTCTGCAGACTTCTGACACTGGCATCCCTGCATAAAAGTGTTATTTTATGTCTTGAATACTTTTTGGCTTTTGTTTGTATGCTTGTGTTTCGATAGTATGCAAGTTAAATATTTAAATCCTGAGTATTTATAACATGAGTATTTTTTGCATACACAAGATGTACTATAATTGGATGAATGTACAAATAAAATCTGTCCTGCTCTCTGAAATTATAAGTTGTATTTAAATGGAGCACACTGAAAAGGTGTCTGCAATGTCTAAGTAAAAACTGTAAAATTAAAGTTGTGTAAAACTACTTAGTTTTATGATTGTTGACCAGAAAGAAAAAAAAACGTTATGGTGGTCCTTTTTTTTTTCCTCCTCTTGAACCATACATAATCAGGTCCTAACTACTGTGTTACAGAAGGTAACAGACATGGCTTACTACTGCTGAGTTAAAGCAAACTCCCTGTTCCTCAGGAAGTGCTGCTGCTGCAGGATTAGTCCTTTTAGGCAGCAGTTTGATTAGGTGTGACCTCTGTCAGTGTGACAACCACCTGGCAGTAGCATCTCAATGGGAGTGTTTTTGATGCTCGCTCTATGGCTTTCTAACTGATAAGTGGGACAGGTTGTCCATAAGATTTTTACAAGTTCTATGTAAGACTTTCACTGGAAAACAGAATTGCATTTCTTAGTTTTGGGTTGAAGTCTAGGGCTTGTAGGAATCCCTTTCCAATCATTCCCCATTCCCTTTTGTATAATTATAATCTAGAGCTGTAAAAAAAAAAAAAAGGAGCAAACAGAAGAGTTCCATTTGAATGAGATCCTACAGTCTTTCATACCTATAAACCTCTTGCTCTCTTTATGAATTGCATTTCCCCTCGTCCCTTCGTTCAACTCATACTTCCATTGAGAAATGCTTCCATTGTTTCTTCTAGGATCTTGGTTTTGTTAATGTTGACTGAAGCAAGAAAGGCAATTCATTATTTTCTTCTGTTAATTACTGGTCCCTTTAGACCAAGTGAACATAGTAAAAAAGTGCTAACAGGGCTATGGAACCAGTAAGTAAGCTAAGGATGAATGGCTCCCATGAAGTATGACATCTTTTCTTAGAAGACTGAAAAATTAAAACAAAGGTGATCATAAAGTACAGCCAGTAAGGTCAAAAAGAAAAATATGTAGTGAAGCTCATTGGAAGCCTCACAGAACTACTTTAATGAGATAAAGTTCACATTGCAACTATTGGCAATGCTTCTGTTGTAAGAATTCTTACTCCTCCTCGTCCATGTAACGTTTAAATGCATCTGTATGTGAAGTCCTGTTTCTTTTCTGCCTGCATTCCAGATTTATGGTGAATCTTTTTAGTGCGGCGGTGGGAGGGCTGTCACAGTTAAAGACCAAACAGTGCGGAGACCAAACTGACTTTTGGATACCAAAACACTTAAATCCACACATGCATGCAATTTTGCAAATTACATAACTTTCATGTCAGATGATGTGCTCTGGAGTATGTTGTGCTCCAGAGAAAAAGTAGTGAGAGTCGGTGTTGTGGTTCCAACCTTGCTGTCTGTAGTTGTAGTGCAGGCTTGTGGGGTCCCCTGGGTTCTTTCCTCCTTTACTCTGGATGCTGGCAGTTACTGGACCGGGGGGAGAATACTCAATTCTCATTTGGCTTGTTCGGGTTCGCTCAGGGCCTAACAATTGCTTGGTGTCATCACTGGTGCTCACAAGTCTGCTTCTCTCAAAGGTTCTTGAAGTATGTATTTAGTAGTGTTGCCATAAACTAGAAAAGTTTGATTTCTGAGTCTGGAAGAGAAAGGTATTTTCCCCTGTTCTGAATGAAATGCTTTATTCCTGTTCTTGCTAAGAGGAAAAAAGCTTCCAAGCATAAATTAGGAAAGATGAAGAATACTTGGAATATGCTACAGAGAGAACTGTCCTTGTTAAATGTATGTTATAGGTTGGTGCTTGGCCTTTGTGCTGAAGTTGTTAGAGTGAGTTCAGTATGCTTTTGTTCTTTGTTCCTATATGCTTATATGCTTTCTTTGCTTATATTGCTATTCAGGGCTGCAACAAGGGCTAAACTGAGAGAGAACTGATGATTTCTTCTTCTGGCTGGGAAGTTTCCATGGTTGCTGGTTAATCCAGCATTGGAGTTCAGCCTATATGTACTTCTTCAGAGACTTACCAGGAACAGCAACACGGGAGTGTAATATTTAGTAGAGCAGCAAGCAGCTTTGTCGTCATCGTTTGTCTATTGATGGTTTTTACTGCATATGTAACATCTGCCTCAAAGTTGGTGAATGCCACGTAGAAGGAGGCTATTTCAGCTGTTAGGCAGGTGCTAACAGAATTTCCAGTGTTAAGTGTGCTAGCCGGGCAGATACATCATGTGACTTAAAATGACGTTCATTGATGTTTTTAAGAGAATTCCATTTTGCAGGCAAGAATGTGTACTTTAAAATGTCGTATGTGGTCTCTTGGTGGATATGCTCTTACTGTCTGAGAACAGGGCTTCTCTACATTTGGTTACTCCGATTTTAACTTTTTTCGTTTGGTGTGGTTTTATTTCAATACGAAGAGATATTTATCAGGAAAAAATGGCTGAAAGATGCACCAAATCATTAAACTCCTTATGGCCTCCCTCCAAAAGTGGATTAGTTTTCTGTAACGCTGCTTGCTATGTCAGTCAAAGATATCTGTCATCATCTCCAGCCACATTAAGCAGGAATTCAGTTTGCATTCTGGCAGTAACCTGTGTGATTCTCTGTTCTTATAGTCCTTGGCTTATTTCATCATAAAGCATTCCAAACTGGGATTCTATCAGGTTTAATTACTTCAGTTAAATAGAGAATATAAGTTATAGAAGGTGAGAAGTGAGAAACCGTAGTGGAGGCACTGTGTTTCTTAAGCCCCATGGAATGAGTTCTCCAAACAAAAATGTAGAAGAGTAGTTTTACTGTCATTGTTCAGAACAGTATTTAGTGGTTTGGATTCAAATGTTTAAGCTTAAAATGGGTGTTATAATTTTTTTGGGGTGCTAACTTGAAGAAGTGTCTGTCTTTTTGTCACATAGTGTTTTGTTACGCTTAGTAAGTCAGAGAAGTTAGAAAATGTACCGATTTGTTAAGAAACCGTCTCATAATCTCTTGAATTATTTCTGTTGAGAGGATAGTTTGATCTTAATACACCCAAAACCTTAACATTTAAGTTGCGTGACAAGTCTTGATTGTATTTTAAATCTATGTCAGGCTTCATTTATAACTGGAGTGTGACAAGTTGAATAAATCAGGTTGATTGTTGGTGTCTCTTTTTTTTTAGACATTATTTGATAATCAAATCAGTGCTGCAAAAAAGGAAGAATCAGAAAGCATTAATAAAAATGACACTTCAAAGAAGATGTCTGTTGAGAGAGTTTATCAGAAAAAGACTCAGCTTGAGCACATCCTCCTCCGTCCAGACACCTACATCGGATCGGTTGAACCGTTAACTCAGGTAAGTTTCATTAAGTTCACCATCCTAGTTTTTTGTTTTAATGAGGAAATTACTCTTCTGGTAAATAAATAGGCAAATCTGTATTCTAAATTGTCATGCTAAAAACTGTAGTTGTGTTTATGCATGAATGTGTAAGATTCATAGAATCCTGGAATGGTTTGGGTTGGAAGGGAACTTGAAAGGTCATCTAGTCCAACCTCCCTGCCATAGGCAGGTACACCTCCCACCAGACCAGGTTGCCCAAAGCCCCATCCAGCCTGGCTTTGAACACCTCCAGGGATGGGGCATCCACAGCTTCTCTGGGCAGCCTGTGCCAGTGCCTCACCACTCTGAGTAAATAATTTTTTCCTTATGTCCAATTTAAATCTACCCTCTTTCATTTTAAAACCCTTGCCCTATCACTACATGACCTTGTAAAAAGTCTCTCTCTGTCTTTCTTATAAGTCCCCTATAAGTATTGAAAGGTTGCAGTGAGGTCTCCTTGGAGCCTTCTCTTCTCCAGGCTAAACAACCCCAGCTCTCTTAGCCTTTCTTTGTAGGAGAAGTATTCTAGCCCTCTGATAATTTTTGTGGCCCTGGGAGGGATCAGGAGATGACTTTCTAAAGCAATGCTTGGTTCACTTGAAAAAACATATGCTGAAAAAAAATGTTTAAGTTCAGTTAAAGCATAAATACACACCTACATATGTATGTGTGTATGTTTACAAACACACATATATGCACACAAATATGTATACAGATTTGTAAGTAGCATTTGCTTTAGCGTCAAAATGCTTTGTTCTGTTTGTTTAGTTAGGGAACAGAGAATTTAAGCCCCCTGCTGGCTCTTTTTTCAGCTGTTTTTGTGAAGTAGCAATTTTTTTTCTTTTTGAGAATTCACTGTCTATACCGTTAGAACTTACTTTGAAGCAGAAAAGAATAGATTTTCACTATAAAAGTCTTTGTGGGTTCAGCTGTAATTTTTACCAAACTTATGTTTCTGCTTTTGTCCTCATATGACAGCAGTGGTCAGATTGGAAGAGCAAAGTTCCTGAACTAAGTAGATATGAGCAAATCCAAAACAGTAGTAGCAGATTTTCCGCTTTTCTGTGGGTGACGGTAATCTAGATTGGCCACATAACAACTGTCTCCTAAGCAAACAGTTGCATTTTGTAAGGAGAAAATTCAGCATGTGGAAACTTCTCCCGCCTGGATATATTGGAAACCAGGTTCCCACTGCCTTGCATAATCCTCCAGAGCTGTGTGCAGGCTGCTCCAGAATTCAGAGCTTTCCTTGGAGGAGAAAATCATGCGCATTTTAAACTCCCTGCACTGTAGTATCAGTGGATTCTTTTTGTATAATTGTAGGCATTATGTTCATATATACTCAGTTGTTTTCTAATTCTTGGCTGGAGTATTCTTCGAAGGATGAAGGAGGACAGTTAGAAAGAGCAAATCTCAGAAGTTTTACTCTCTGAATTAGCAGTATAAAGCAATGTGTTACTGAAGTAGGTTGTTAGCTTAGAGGAACAGCTTTTTTTTCAACTGGGAAATACTGTCTGTAATTCTGTTCCATGATGAATTTCTTAGAATTTGTCTGTCAGAGATTAAACTATGTAATTGTAGAGCACTTCAAATCATTCAGTCCTCCTGAGACTTCTGTAAAAAATTACAGGCTCCTCACTCCTGCTGTATCCAGTATTGTAACAAAAATAAGTTTTTTCAGAAAGAGGTTTTCCCTTTGTGTCCTGCAAGGTGCAGCATGGGATTGTAGGAGGTTCCATTGCAAATATAATGGTGGCTAGAAATTCCAGCTTTTGTGATCATTTTGGTTTTGACAGCTCCTACTCACTTGCGGTAACATTAAAAAAAAAAGAAAAAAGAAAAAAGAAAAAAAGAACAAATGGGTTTCACTGAAAATAGTCTTTGGTACCTAAAATACAACATAAGTTTGTCTGCTTGCAGGATTCATAGGGATGCTGTGGGGATGAAATAATTGGACTTAAGAATAAATCTAAACACGAAGTCCATCAGACTTAAAAAAACAACAACAACAACAACAAAAAACAGTGTAACAAGGAACACAGGTTCTTTCTAATATCCCAAGTTTATTTTTATTATGGTAGCCTCTCTGTAATGAAGACCCTTTTGTACCAAGTACTGTACAAATACACCCTCAGAAGTGGCAAGGCAAACTAAAGGGCACAGAGCTAAAAATGTAGGGCCAAAATAAGTTACTTGACTTCATGCACAAGGTCAGATGCAGAACTAGCTCTCAGGTCTTGTTCCACCTCCATCCATAGGTGTATGCAATTTCTCTTTTCTTCATGAAAGCTGAATTACTTCCAACATTGGAAATATCTTACAGAATAATTTTATAGCCATCAGAATCATCCTTTATTTTTCCTTCTTCACCCATGCCCAACTACGAGAATTGAGTAAAAATATCTTAAACAGAATTCTGGGCAGAACTTTTCCGTTAAACCTGTTGGACTCTGTTCATACGTTCTCTTGATGCAAAATGTTCTCTCTCTACTCTAGTCCATTTGCATCTAGAAAAAAAAAGTCTCAAGACTGTATGAAAAAAATCAGAATCTCGCCATTTTTTTGTTCTTTGGGTAATACCACTCTAGTCATACATTTCATGAATATCATCCTGACTTTGCAAACCATGATTCTGGTTTCACCTTGTTGAAGAAATAGGGTAGGGTCTGCAGCATCTACTGTTACCAGAAAAGTCTGTGAAAGTGTCTTTCAGTCCATCCAGCACCAAGGCTCAGAAGAAGAAATTACAAGCACTATTTGCACAATTGTAATGAGTCTTCGCTTCCACCGAATCTAGGAGGTACTGCATAAATAGTTCACACTGAACTGGGAGACATCACCTAAATACAAATTAAAAAGGCTATTTTTAATTACAATCATGCAGAAAATCTGTTTGCTTAGAAGGCAAGTAAAAACTTAGTGTTGGACTGTTGTCAGGACACATAACAGTTAGTGTGATCAACTGCATAAGTTATTGCTTCAAATAGATTAATAGCTGATGTTGCAATGGTATTTTATCAAAAGAAGCACTAGAGGTGTTCTACTATTAGCTGGACTTCCCCATGAGCTTTTCAAATATGTCAGTCTTTGCATATATATGAACAGTTTGAATTCTTGTTCTCTGAAGTTTTCTGTGTTGTTCCAACATGTATACACACAAGATGCGTACACCAGTCATTCTTTTCAAATCACTGTTTCAGAAGCTGAGTGAGACGTCATCCTGCAAATGTGTGGTAGTTCAGTGGGAATGATGGCAACCAACACAAAAATCTCTAGATAAGAAGCAGATCTTAACATTACAAACAGCCATGAGCTTTTGACTCTGAAGTTATGTAAGCTAGCTGAAGTTGTGTGTTCAGCTGAAATAGTCACAGATAGTCCTGTATTTGAACACAGTTGATAATATTTCAACTGTCATATGTGCCACCTGGGAATCACACATATTTCACATTAAAAAAAGAGCTTATTTTACTGATTTCATGGCTGAAAAGACTCTCTTCAGTGAAAGCTCTCTCTCATGAAGAATTCAGCATAGGTTGGTGTTCTTTTGATACAGGGAAAGCTGGAATGAATCCAAAAGGTATGAGAACATCAACTAGGATCAACCCTTCTAATCTGTGTATTCATTTTTTTTTTTAAGTGTAATGTTTAATGAAGTTAGTCATGGCTTTGGCCATGTGGCAGTCTCTGGAATATGTGGACTCTTGCTACTCGTGCTGTGATGCTTCTCCAGTAAGATGCTTGGAGATAGTATGAAGGAAATTAACCAGCTGACTTGAAATAAATAGCTTATAGTCTTTTAGTAAAAATGAAAGTGACAGAAAAAGAAACACCTCAGCTTTTATTCAAATGAATTTGCTAATTATCATAATCAGATAACTCTACCCTATTACTGTAATGTGTTTTAATATGGGTTTGCATGACATTTAGCACTAACACCAACCCCAAGAACAGTGATGCTGCGATTCACTGAACTACAACAGAGACACATGATCTTTGGAAAAAAAGGGCAATGCCATAGATATATTGTGCTTAAACCCTTTGCTGAGATCTGAGGCCCTTTGTGCTAAGTGCTACAAAAACAGACCAGGAAGTATTGTCTCCTTTGAAGATTTGAAGAGCTAAACCATGATAGAGAGGAAGGACAAATAGAAAAAGAATGAAACAAGCAGTTATGCTCAAGAACAGTCAGGCTTATTAGGGCTTTTTTTTTTCTTTAATGTAATGGATGGATTGTTAAATAGGATGAGAGGAGTGACCAAGATAACAAAAGCAAAATTGAAAAGAAGGTTGCAGGAGACCTAAATCTGGCAGAGAATTTGTATTTAGTGAGGTGGCGTAACTGCTGTGCCTCAAACTGATTGCCTTTGTAACTTCTTATTGAGCTCATTACCAACCTGACAGAAGACTAATGCAGCAGAAAGGTTTTTTTTTTTTTTTTTTTTTTGATGGTTTTATGAGCTGAATTGACTCATTAGTTAAGGGAGTAGATGAGCAGCAGGACCATTCCACTGTGCATAGGAAAGCTTAGGATCAAGAACCAAAAAGTGGGTAGTGAGGAGCAGTGGAAAGGAGGCTACTGTTACAGAAATCTCAGGTTCTCACTGGGCTTCACCCTAAAAACAAGATAGTGAAGGAGGAAAGAAAGGCTGTTGGGAGAGTTTTGATGGCAAGTTGCATAATCTTCTAATTACTTCTAATCTTTCTAAATTGAAGGGTTTGGGCATGGAAACGATGTATGTTTAGGTCACCAGAGGACCTCTGAATAGCGGCTAGTAAAGGCTGATGAATACACAGCTGGATAGAATGGATAGAATCATTTCTTGTATGTCTGAGATGTGCCTCCTCCATGGTTGAAAGAAGTGAACCCTGAGAAACCATCCTTGACTGTTTAATTGTATGATATATTAAAAAAAAATGTTGTCAAATAGTTTTATGAGGTACTACAAAAATTATTACCTTCCTTGGATTTCTCCTCTGGGAGAGCTTTAACATTTCTTAGAAGCAATTACGAAATGCAAAAGCTGGAGAGAGTACATTGGAGTATTTGTCTTTGTTGCTACAACTCCTCCTGCTTTCTGATTCTTACAGTCACTTGTACAATAGTCTGAATAATAAACCATTGGACAGATCAGGCTGTCAGGATGTCTGCTTATTCTGCAGTTAACTGTATTTGCATTGCTACATATAGATTGCAGTTAGCATCCAAGTGGGATACAGGTGAATTAAATCAGAATTAAATATATTTCAATATTACAAGAGCATCTGGAATAATGCATCTAGTAGTTAAAGCTCAATCTTTAAATTGCTATTTGAGTTACACCTATGAGCTCCATGGAAAAGGAAGGATCACAATAGTGTTATGGTACGTGAAAATTATGGGAAGGATTAAAGATCAAGATGTTGCTTTGCTAAGATCTTTAGTTCTGTGAACTCAGAATCAAATGGCAGAATTACACTATAACAACTTTACATGAAAAATGTGACTGAAGAGAATGTGACTAGAGATTCAAAGGAAAAGAAGAGGAAATAAATCTGATTAAGAAATTAAGAATAAAGCTAAATACTGAGTCTAGATACTGGTATTATTCTGTTCAGTACTGGAGACTACTGTTGGGATAAATTGTTATAATTAAGGTCAGAAATTTATGGCTGTTGGAGAGATCTTTGTGGAACACATGGGTTTGTTACCAATGCCAGTTTTATCATTAAGTTGTGATATTTCTTAGGTTAATGAATCCTAAAATCCATGTTTTTTTCATGTATACATGATTTGATTAACAGTTTTTCAGTGTTTGTATTTAGCATATGTATTTGTTGAAATATTCTACAGGATTTATTACTTTTCTGCTTTGTTAATGTTTATATTTAAGTTAATTGGTATTCAAGTAAAAATTTGAATTTATACAAGATTCTGAGAAAACACCCTAGGTTACTAGTTGTTGATAGTCCTTTTAAGAGTTGTAAATCCTGGATGTACATCAATAGAAGTATTTACTGGGCTTTTCTTCATTTTGGAAAGGCTCTCTTTGTACTTTTGTATCAGCTAAAAATTACAACACAGTGATGAAGTTAAAAATATTGATTTTACTGTTGAAATGTTAAGTATAAAGTATGAATATTTTGTTTTTGAGACCAGGTCAATAATTTTTATTTTTTTTTTGTATGTAGTTAATGTGGGTTTATGATGAAGATGTAGGAATGAATTGCAGAGAAGTTACCTTTGTCCCAGGCTTATACAAGATCTTTGATGAAATCCTTGGTACGTATAACATTACTTTAGCATTATGGAGTACAGATTATTCTGAGAACTCTAAAAGCACATTAATTTATATCCAGGTTTAGGTCACAGACTTAGCGTTCCACTAAAATACAGTGCTTGGACATTTTAGTGCATGCCAGCACTGTAGAACAGTTAAGAATAGAGAAGAATGTTTTCAGTTTAAAATGCAAGAAAGTATAATTATTTGTTACTAAATGTCCAAAAATAGATCATATTTTGTCATCGATATTGTTACAAGATTTTTTAATCTGCAAGGTTGATCAGGCTAGCAGTTTTAAGTAACATTTGAATGAAGACTTTTCTGAAGAAGATTTTTCTGAAAGAAGACAACTGAAAGTTATCTAAGTTAAATTATTATCTCATGAATCACTAAAACTGATTTCTTGGGTACAGAATGGTAGTGGTGGTGATGGTCATTCTTAGATGGATCATTTCTAGACTTCAAACAGTTTTAAAAGGGATATGAATCATACTGCCATTTAAAAACATGGTGGTTGAAGCACAAACAAATGATTTTTAGAAAACTGTGTCCTAAGTCCCTGAGTCACTATGACTTACTAGCTTATGATATTCTCTTGGTGACAGCCACACATTGAAGACCAACTGGCAGTAGTGATGTGTAACATCTGAGCAGTCTGCTGAACTGATATTTTGGTTTAATTGATGTTACTCCTTGGGTTAATCATTTTTTATGAATGTATGTTGTAAAAATTGGCAGGATAACATCATGAACTAAATTATAGTCTATTAAGGTCAGTGGAAATTTTCTTATGACCTTCATTGGGTTCAGAATTTACCCACACCTCTAAAACTACGGTTTATAGTATCGCTGTCTCAGAGACTGTAAAGTTGGAAAAGAAGGATTTTGTTTGGTTGTTTTTCACTCATTCCCTGATTTGAGAAATATGAGACTGAAAACTTAAATCACTTCTTGTTCGAGTGCTGCCTTTTAGATGGAATTTACGGGCTTTTCATAGAAGGGCGACACTTTCATTTGGTCCCATTCAAAAGGAAAATAATGACCATGTCATTATTGTAGTACTGTATGGCTTATTGCTTCTTTATGTAGAACTGATAAGCGCACTATAGAGTGTGGTTTGAGAGCTAAGGTTCAGTATATTAACATGATGAAAATTGGACATTATATCTGTGCATGCTTTTTAGTGGAACTTCACTTTCACCTTGAAATATCTGTTGCTATACTGAGATCCCTATAAGCTATTAAGGTACATTATTTTTACTGGATTTCTCCTCATGTACTTTGCTGTTTTGGGATTTTATTTTGACCTATTTTGTGGGTGTTGAGACAAATGTTGAATGTGTTTTTATGGTTAGTGGCCATAGTCACATTTCAGATTTCTATTGTTTGTAGGTAATATACATTGGAGTGCAATTTAATTAAATTCCAATAAAATATTTACCTCCAATTATCCTTCTTTTAATCCTAAGTTGTCTAAAACAAGAGTAGTTATAAGTCTCAGCTTCTTTAGAGAAACCTTTTGCTGATATCAAAACACTCCTTAATGGATGTGACTTTTTCAGGATTGCATTTTAGTGTCAAAATGATGTGTAAACTGACCTGGTGATGATGCATACAATTTCCTAGGATTTTTTACACGTTTGGTGTAATATGTATGATAAATCCAAAGAAGTGCAGCAAGAGAAGAATGAGGTGTTCAGCATGTTAAGAACAGTTATGAGAAGAGGCTCACAAAATGCACTTCTGCATTTCTGAGATGGTCTAACTGCTAGAAGTAGGAATAGGAATTAAAAGAAGGTTGAAAAATACCTTCTTCTAGATCCATGTTCTTATTTATTGATGCTGGTAATAAGATACAGAGTATACAAAATGTTACCTGATGAAAAAAAGGACCTAAATCATTGTAACTTCTGGTAGAATATATAGATAATCAGTTTAACACATCAAGTAATTAATTATTGCTCCTAGAAAGTGTTAATTTGTTACTTCGTTTCATAGTTAATGCCGCTGACAATAAGCAGAGGGACAAGAATATGACTTGTATTAAAATATCCATCGATCCGTAAGTAAAAGCATGCTTTAATTTACTTTCCCTGCCAGGGCAATTGTAATTTAAATTTGTACAAATGATTTTGCTAAATGAAATTGGATTTTATTTTACAACAAAAATAATCTTTTTGGAATTCTGTTAGCTTCATATTTTAAGATGAAAAAGTGAATATAACAGTAATTACTACCACTCTGAATTTATAATAACCTGCTTTCCTAAACCACTCATTAATTTTTGATTGAATGAAACTTAGAATCTGAAGATTATAAAATCTATGCTTATGTGAAAGCTTGCTAGTACATAAATGTAACTAGCAAGGTTACATGTAAATCATAAATACTAACATTAAGTTTCTGTACCAGAATTTTGTACTTCCTGAACTTCTATGTTAACTCCTTCAGCGTGAGGATAAGGGTATGTTTAAATTAGTCAGCTATATCAGGCTGAAACTGCATATTGCAAATATGTTGTCACCCATGTTTTCCAAATTGAGCACTTGAGGATGAAGAGATACTTCCTAATAAGAAGTACCAAAGCTAAATAGATGGTGATTGGGTTCGTTTAGTAGTACCTTTTCAGTGACATTTAAATGAATAATAAATATTTTGGAGACCCAATTTTGACACCTAATCCATGGGATAAATATGCTGAAAAGTCATTTTTCTGCAAGTTTTCAGTGCAGTATCAGTTTCTGTAGACAAATTGCTTTTTACATGGAGTGGGAGGGAAATGGTAGTGGTATGTTTGTCTGACCTGTCATGATTTTGAACTCTCTAATGCTCCAGAACGAAAATTCTGTATGACCACTGTAAGTATTAGTGATGCGAAATGTTGAGGAATTTTGGTATTGATGCATAAAAGAAATTACAATGTTTATCATAAGAGGAAAGTAACAGTTTTAAACAGATGATAACTAAACCTTATCTGGATGGACTTCAGCTGAAACCTATAAAGCTACATCTCTAACAAGTATAATTCTGTCACAAAGTTTCATGATTCTGTTGCAGATCCTGTTGATCTTCATGCAGATTTTTGGGGGATTATTTTTATATGAAATGCTGTCATGTATGGGCAGTTGTGCTCCTTCTCTGACACCTACTAAGCACAAATAAATGTTTGTTGAAATTGAAGTTGCTAGAGCTGTGAATAAACAGAATATGGTCTTTCATTGTAACTTTTGCAGTTATTTAAGCGTGTAAAATATATTCAGGAGTCTTTTTTCAGGTTAACGTTAATTGAGTTTATGTCTTTCTTTACTATTTTGTAGGGAATCAAACATTATCAGCATATGGAATAATGGGAAGGGTATACCAGTTGTGGAACACAAAGTAGAAAAAGTATATGTACCTGCTTTAATCTTTGGGCAGCTACTAACATCTAGCAACTACGACGATGATGAGAAAAAAGTTACAGGCAAGACTATTTAACTTGCTTTGTTTTATGCAGTGAAGCTAGCTTGTTTATCAGTGTGCTTTCTCTTTTTACATTTTCACTCTTTTTCATGATGGATGATCACTTAGTCACCATTACCAGAGTTCTGTGTAAGCGTAAAACAACTTTAAGAAAAAAATCCTGCTTTTTCATTTTTTTCAATAACAGTGTTTACAAAAAAATTTATATTTGTATCTTTAGTGTCAGTATTCATTATTCAGTAAAAAAATCCATGTGAATTATACCATATGCAAACATTAAAAGATCTATGTTATTGAGATGAAGGAAAGAATAATTTCAATAAATTAGACTGATTTAATATCTTAAATGTGAAGTAACCCTAATTTAAATCATGAATGAAAGTTAGTTCTGTTTTATCCCACTCCGTATATTTATCCCATTTTATGATGACTTTAAAATTTTATTTTAAGAAAACATACAGCAATGAATTTATTTTATTTTAAGATTTATATAGCGTATTAGAAATTCCTCCAAGTTTCCACGGAAACTGAGTGTGACTTCAGTCAGTTAGGAAGGTTTACCTTTGAGCTGTTGCCAGGAAGGGGGTGACCTAACCTCTTTACCTCCGGACTTCTATTCCCATTGCTTCTTTTCTGCCAGAGCTAGCAAGCATGTGCAGAATGAGTTGGCTCTGATCGTGAATTAGTTTTCAGCTGGATCACGGTGTTGAGGTCACTTGCCTTTCAGCAGGCACCTTCTAGATCGACATAAGGGAAGCAATGGGAGCATCCTGGCCTCGGTGGCGGGAGGCACAAGTGGTGCATTATTGAGGCAGAAATAGTTGCACTAGATTGTAGGTAGCATGAAAATGCATCTCTGTCATCCTTTGATAGCTCTTGATCTATTGCCCAACTTTCATCTTATATGTGAACATTTGATTTCATTTGCCTTACCTCTTTATGTCATAAATAAAGTTTTGCTTTAACAAAATTTACTGTATGTTATTTTTTCAGGTGGTCGTAATGGCTATGGTGCAAAACTTTGTAACATATTTAGTACAAAGTTTACAGTTGAAACTGCGTGCAAGGAATACAAACACAGCTTTAAGCAGGTATACAGATAGTCTCAAATTTGTTCTCTTTGCTGTAATCATAAGATTCAAATTTGACACATTTTCTATATGTCATAAAATGAATCATGCACATTCAAATGTAAAGTGTATAGGCTATTCAGGCCAAGTTAGTTCTGTCAGTGAAATTGGTACTTCTGCATCCTAGTGTTTTTTTCGTTTGTTTTAAGTAATATTTTTCTTGCAAGTGTTAGGTAACTAAAAATGAAAAACTATTTTTTTGCTGTTAAAACTAAGGTTTATTCATGTGCATGTGAAAAAGAATGTGTTTAACTGAAATATTCTGTAATTGTTAAGTGATTTCTCAGAAAAAAAATCTACTTTGCTATGCAAACTTAAAAATAATTATCTAGGTTATTTTATATTAGCATCCAAAAAAGAATTTTTGATGTATTGGTCATGAATTTCATCAGCACAGCTGGACTTGGGTGCAAAGAAACCCCACATGAACCCATTGCTCATAGTTTTAATTGTCAGCACAAAGTTCAAAGATTGCATGTAATTCATCTACTGCATCTAGCTTTGAGCTGGTCACCTTTAGAAAAGTTTGAAGAATGTTGTGGGGGAACGGTAACTACCAAAGCTCCTCACCCTTGGAGTCTTTCACAGTTGGTGGCTTCTCTCTCTTTTTCCTGGGCAATTTCTGGTTATGCTGTCACGTTACTGCCAAAAACCAATACATTTCAATGGTTTATCTGTCTCTTTAAAAATGTAATATTTTCTGCTAATTGCCAAAAACCAAATTATTAAAAGCACATCCACAGAAGTGCTATCTCAGGGACTGCTGAGGCTCTGCACAGGGACTAATAAACCTCTCTGCAGAAGTAAGTAGTAGATGGAAAACATTGAACTAATGGGCAATAAAGACTATTTAGCTAGCTCACTTGTACTTAATTTAGTCAGTTCTGCAGTGGGCTCTATTTGCATTAGAATCATGTCCATCAATGTAACGATGCCTAAATATTTATAGAAACCACAAATCTGCTGTCACCGATACTTGTGCAAATCTTGGTAAAGCAATTAATTTTATACATAGCATTTTACCAGAGGAAACTTGTAAAAGAAGTCTGTGAGCTTTTTGTTGTGTAGCTTTTGCAGTCCTAGCATAGCTGGAAAATGGAACAAAGCAGGAGGAGGAGGTCTTGTACTTAAACTAATATTTTAAATGTTTTGTTTCCAAAGACTTGGATGAACAATATGATGAAGACTTCTGAACCCAAGATTAAACATTTTGATGGTGATGACTACACATGCATTACATTCCAACCAGATCTATCTAAGTTTAAAATGGAAAAACTTGATAAGGATATTGTGGCCCTGATGACAAGAAGAGCATATGATTTGGCTGGGTCATGCAAGGGAGTCAAAGTTATGTTGAATGGGAAGAAGTTACCTGTAAGAACCTCTTAAATTATTTTAAGCGGACTGAGTATTTAATCTAAAGTAGAGTAATTGTTACCTGTGTCACTCATAGGTAAATGGATTTCGCAGTTACGTAGATCTTTACGTAAAGGACAAGCTGGATGAAACTGGAGTTGCACTCAAAGTTATTCATGAAGTTGTGAATGAACGATGGGATGTGTGCCTAACTTTAAGTGAAAAAGGATTTCAGCAAATCAGCTTTGTAAATAGTATAGCTACCACAAAGGTGAGTAGTTATAGTTACATTAAATGATAAAAATAGATGTTAAGGTTATGCCTAGTCAGACATTCAAAAAAATGTGTTACTAAAAATAAATAGCTGGGTTAATCCTTTGCATGAAAGGATGTGGCAGAACAACTGAATGCACTCAAAATACAGTCATATCAGTATTTCTGAATATGCCCTAGATTTTAAAATGCTAGTAATCATGATCAATGATACCGATGTCTTACATGAGCATTACTTATTAATGATAAAATGAATGGAAGTATTGCTTAGTAAAAATACTTTATCCCTTCCTTTTTAATACATTGTAACAAAACAATTCCAAGATTAAGATTAAAAACTGTACAGACCCCTTTGAAGTTAGTAACAGGTTTTGGAGAGGAAACAAGTCTTTTGGTATTCATGAAAAATGGTGTTTCGTTTATTGCTTTATGATGTATAAAACTGGCCTGAAATATTAAGATTATTTTTTTCATCCTTGTTTCTACATAAGGGATCTTTGTGTTGTTCTCTGTTCTTATTAGCAACTAGAGAAGTAGCAAATGGCATCATAACAAATCTTAAGATATGATGAAGAAGCAATCTGCTCAGCATACTAAACTAGAAAGAAGTCTGTGCTTCTTGGATGCTGTGGTAGTCAGGCACCAAGGCAATCACCTGAAATTTATTGGTATAACTCATTTATGCTGGTTTGGTGTGGCCCAAGTTAAGGTATCTAGGATCCACCATGGTGAAAGAAAATCTTTGTCGATTTCTGCTCTTGACAAACTACACCGACTGAGTGATGTAACACCAGACAAGTAATTCTAGTGATGGCACTGTTTGTAGGGAACCTTAACCGTGAGTTTCTCAGAAATATAAGAATTTGTATTCACTCAAAAAACACCCTTTGCTCAAATCTTACCTGAAAGAGTCAAACAGAAGAAAATTCTAATGTTAGCACAAATGGTTCTTAACCACCAGTTCATAAGTGCAGTGGCTGCACTAAGTAGGGTGCCTAGTCTAGGCAGGTGCCCAGAAATACCAGTGTAAATCTCACTGGTAGATGATGTGTAGTCAGTATTTTGACAGTATAGAGTTTTTACTACATAATTCCCTTCAGTGTTCTTTTCAGTGTAGGTGAACCAGTGTTCAGTGGTAAGGGTGATAGTTCATTTCAGTGTAGAATATTTACTTTTTAAGCGTGCATTTTAATCAAATGCTTATCTGATACTTCCCGAAGCTAGGGATACAAACATACCTGGTAATTAAAAGGTTAAAACTTGGTTTTAATTCAGGCCTCTTTATGCAACATAAAGAAAAAAAATAACATGACCTTAAAGATGTATACAATACCTTTATGAAGATGCTGGCAATGTAGACAGACTTAATATTTTTTGGTATCAGGATAAGAATGTATTGGAGAAAATGAATGCTTACTCAAAGCTTACTCTATTTGACTCCTTTGGATCGGTTTTCACCCATCATGCGGTTACACATGCGCATTGTTATATGTTCTTTAAGAAAATTCATAGAAAAAGTACTGTGTATTCTTCAAAGGTAAGTGTTGTAATTTCTAGTTTTTCCCGCTCTCCCAATCCATGCCTTATGTGTGTGACTGGATGTGGAATGTTCGGGCGGTGAACCACCTCACCAGCAATTGATGTGCAACTACCCACTGATGAGACATAATGGCTAGTAACTAACTGCGTCACCTGCCTGTTCCCTTATCTGCTAACAGGTGAGGAGCTCATTTCAGCTGTTTTTTGGTTATTTATCACTGTTTGCTGAAAGCTTTTCATTTCTGTTTCTGGATAAATTTCACCCAGTGCTAATTTCCCTTCCACGTTTTTTAAACTTGCTTTAAATTCCAAACAAGTTTTTTAGGTTGACGGGGATTTTTTTTTGAGGGGTGGGTAGAAGTTCAGGCAGTATGTTGAGGCACAGCTCCCTTGTTTTGTTTTTGTAACTTCGTTACTGTGGTCAGGTCCCTGTGTATTCACAATTTTGCCACAATAGACTGCCACAGAATTTGACGTGAGACTCTGAGGCTGAAACTGTTTGTAGTTATTACGGTTGTGCAGATAACTTTTTACTGAGACTTGAATATAATCTGAATTAATATTGTCTTCACAAGTTCTCAATTTCAAATAGTAACTGTAGTAGAAATTGTAGTAAAACTTCAGTTATTAACATATCAATCTAATGATATGTTTAATATGGAAGCACTGCTAATTGTAATACTACTTATCATTTTAGCAGAAAAAAATCAGCTGATACAGGTGCAGTGCCAGATATTAGACTTGGATGCAGGGAGCAGCCCATGAAACATTTATCTGTTCATAGAATCTAAATATAGCTTACCTCAGAATTATTTGAGGCTGTTGGCTGTTGATGACAATATTAACAGAATGTATACTGGAGCTAGTCTATGCTTCACTTTTAAGATTTTAGTCGCTATAGTTTCATTAGATGTCCTTGCATCCTGAATTTTGCAAGATGGGGATTCCATTGGTTGCCTGCTGGGAAAAAAAGGCTTTGCAGTTATAGTTCTATTTTTCATAATACAGTAATCTTAATAATCATTAACAGCCCTCTAGATTTAGAGGGTATTTTTCTTTTTCTATCTTGTATTAAAATGTACTGACAGTTGGGGCAGTTATAGGCTGTTATGCTTCTATAGTGGGTAGATGTGCCACCTACTGGTGAGATGGTTGAAAGGTTCCCAACTTTGAGCTCTGAACATCCCTCAATCAATGCTACACACTAAGAATGGACACAGGAATGGGGAACTGTTATAATAACTAATATCTTCTAAGAACAAGAATTACTGGTAAGTAACCAGTTTTTGATATGTCAGCTGTTAGTTTTAGCAAAATATTTGAAGTGCTAAAACTAGGCTTTCCTAATCTGCTTGTATATAAAATGTTATACTGAAATCAGATATATTGCTGTAAGCATAAGATTTTAGTAATGTGATGACCGAAAATAATGCATTTAATATTGCCATTTAAATGTGAAATGTTTTTGAAATGCCATATGATATTTTCATGTAGTAGCAGTTTGGAAATGGATTTATTTTTCTTTCAGTGGCAGGATATCGATGTTTCAACTTTCACTGAACTCTCCCTATGCTGAAACTCTATCATTCAGATATAAATAAAAACTTTTTTTTGTGTAATGAAATGACATTGGAATCAAAAAATACTTGTATGTATGGTGCTTCTAACTCACAATGGTGGTTTGTGTTGCTGTTTAGTAGGTGGTTTTGAAAAGTGACAGAAACTGTATATGGTTTCTTTGAAGTGCAAGTGCTTGTTTGGTAATGATTAATAATATCAACAATCTTAAGCCATTGTTTTTTCCCTTCTCTCTCTTTTTTTTCCATTTCATCTCTTCTTTCTACATGATGTTGAGAACACAGCTGCTGTCTCCTGTTGGTTCAGCTGCTTTATGCCTTTTTGATTTTTTTCAGATGCCTACTGTGTCTTAGAATGGTTTGAGCTAGCTTTTATTTTTTGTTTGCTAGTTGTTTGTTCTTTCTTTTCCTGTTTGCCTGCTGTTTTTTCTTGGTTTTGATGTCTTCCATTTCTTATTTCTTATCTATCTTATACTTCCTCATACCTATCAAAAGCTTTCTTTCTCTTCAGTTCTGTTTTTAAAATAGCTTTAAAGAATGGATTTTTTTTATTTGTTACCTCATGATGAATGTCTTTGTAGGTAGTTTTCTTTTTTTTTTTTCCTGCCACAATGCAGGTTAGTCTCAACAGGAACCATTATTTACTCTGTTGTTTTTTTATAGGACACTAATCAGTGTTAAGCGAAGGTGATCTTCTGAGTAAAATAGTGGGTACTGAGTTAGATATGTTTTAGATATGTTTTAACTGTGTGGGATATGTCTGTATCACTCCATTCTTTGTTATAAGATAATAGATTTTAGTGCATGTGTTATGAACTTTCTGTAAAGGCCACTAGAATTAAGTATTTTATCATTATTTATATCCTTTTGCCTATAAATTTAAAAGAAGGCAGTTGAACAGATAAAAAAAAATGTAAACATACCTTTTGTTTCCCCTGTTCTGCCTTGTTCCTTTTGTGGACATAGTTTCACATACATGTTTTTAGCTCCTTTGTTTGACAACTTTTTCAAAGAAGTCAAAAGTGGTTTCTGTTTATGTAGGCTTGTAATTAAAGTATTTTTGTTAATGATAAAATTTTGGAGAACTAGCATGAGATATCTAAAGACTTTCAGCTTTTTTTAGTAGTCTGTTTTGCAAGGTGGAAAGTAAAATTTTCTTCCAAAATTGCAATTTTCTAAACTCATTGAGATTGTGACTTTAAAATTTCTTCCCTTAAGCCTATAAAAGCGAAATAAACCAAGCTGATTAGAAAATCGGTAACTGCTTGTGGAATATGCTTGTGTAGTACTAATAGGAGGGGGGTCTCCTGCTCTTGTACAGAACATTATTTTGCTGATAGGCAACGAAAATTTCAGTCAGTCATCAACTAGCATCATCTCAGTGCAGCTTGGAGAAAGTCTGTCTGGTTTTTGAAGGGTTGTATTCCTTCAGACTTTAAAGTGATTTAAGTTACTGTCACTTCTACATTCATATTTTTTAACTGACAAAGTTCTTTCTACCCAAGCATTTTACATGCTAAAGCACAGATGAATTAAAAACCTAAAGCAACTTGAAAGACTAATTTTAAACTTCAAATTCACCATTAAAGCTAGAAAATCTTTCTGTATGCACCCACTTAATCCGTAAACAAGCTTCAAATACAAATACCTGGAGCAAAGAAGTTTATCTTCTGCCCTCTGCCACCTGTCTTTTGAGTTGTCCTGTACTTTAGTTATATTGACTTCTTCAATACCCCCAATTTTTTTTTTCAAAACTATTTAAAATTTGGGGATTTATTTTTCTATTTAGTTCTCTGTCAGCAAAATATCTTCCTTTTTTACAGAAGTTGGAAGTAAAACTCAAGTAATACTAGCCACCCCTTAACTTCATTGAGCAAAAGTTAAAATTGCTGCAGGAGTTTGCTTTTGTGATTCTTGGTGAATCAGTAAAAGCGGCTGTTATTTTGTACCCCATATTCTGTACAATTGATGAGAAATTTAAAACAATAGACTTGATAATGTTGCAGAATACAAAGAAAAGCCAAAGAAAGCTAATCTAGGCAGCAATGAAACCACACCTCTCCATTCCCCATTTTATTGCTTATTTCAGTGGAAGGTTTTTCTACCTTTCCAATGATTTTCAATGTTTATTTTAATCTGAACATTTTTCATTCAAGGAAATCATATGAATGTACTTACTTTTGTTTGCTTAAAAAGATTTGAGGACCTGTCCTCAAAGTCAAACTTCTCTGAAAGTACGTGCCTCATGATGAAATTAGTTCTCTCCCTTGAGACTCTAGTCAAATGTTTACCATTTTGAAGCACTCCCTTACAGCTGTTTCTGTTCATCAGCTTGAGGTCTCCTGCTAGTGTCTTACTGAACAGTTACATAAGATTCCTCTGTGCCTCTATTACAAATTTCAGATCATTCATTACCTCAGTTTTTCTGTACTGGCATCAGTCAGTCCATTTGGTTCAATTAGATCACCGTATAAGTCAGTTCTGAAGTGTGCTTGGAAGGAATTCTTAGTCAGAGTATTTCAGCAGAATATGCCTTGTCATAGTAAAATATTTATTTTTGTCAAGGTTGTAAAGCTTGACCAAGAGCTCTGATCTCTGTATGAGAGAGACATAGACCTCCTCTTTATAGTAGGAGATGAAAGAAAGTAAGTACTCATAAGATTTTTTATTTGCTCTCCAGATACTGGCTTCAAATATTTATCTTAGGTTAAAAATAATGGGAGGAAATCCCCAATATATTGCACCTGGGAGAAACTAAATTGATAAGACAACATAATACATCCTCAACCTATCTATGTTAGGTGTTTTTTCTAATAACTGTTTTCCACTTTTGAGAACTATTATTATTTTTTTTAACAACTGAGTCTGTAGTCCCATCAGCAGCAGTGCTAATCTAACAGTTTACTGTCATCAAAAGGGGTCATATTGTTGCCCTGTCTTCTCTGTACTCTTTGTATATATACAGTGGCTGGATTAGGTTTTTGTTGCGTTAATGTGTTGAATTGGTTTATGCTATAATGTGATAGCTGGCGCAAATTTATTGGGTTGATTATGACCTGCCTCTCTCATCATTAGCCGTGTCAGAAAGTAACAGATTTTTTGAAGTCAGATATAACTCATGCTTCACAATGGGGCAGGGTGATGAAAATACATACTAGTTGCAATGTTTAGAAAGTGTTTCTACTATTGATGAAATTCAGTCTAAATAGGAAAGAACTAAGCATTTGAACAAGTAAGATGTTATTCCACTCTCACACTTCCAATTCAGACACTTCCAGAAGGTGCCCAAGGGCTTCTGTCACCTTCTCTAGCTACAATTCACTTTGGACTTAAGCTTTAAACCAGCTACAAAAAGAACCCAACATACAGTTAGAGGACAAATCATTTTGAGATGAAACCATTTGGAAAATAAAGGCATTTCACATGAGCTTTCTGGAAAAAGAGGCCTATTGGAGATCTGTTACATCCTAACAATGGCTATGGATTTACAAAAATGTATTAAAAAACCCTAACAATTATGGGGTATACTCTAAAATTCAGAAGCAATCTGAATCAGAATCGCAAGTAAAGACTGAAACTGTACAGACTTCTATCAACTAAGAAACAGTCACAGAAAAGCTGTCCATTACCTAAACGAACAAAGCTAATCTGTATTTCATAGGACCTAGAAATCATTTTCTTAATACAAAGAAAATGGAACACTATCATCATTGAGTAACATCAACTGACATTAATAAATGCACAATGCAAATCCTACAAAGTGTGGCAAATGCATCTTAGAAAGATTCACATCATAGGTTAAGAAAAAGTAATTGTTTTGTGTAAAATGGGATTAGAGCCCATGGATATAATCGTGATTAATAATAATAACAAATGAAACATTCCAGATTAGCAAAAACAATTAGTATTTGAAGGTATGTATCCAGTAGCCTTTTATCCCGTAGTTATATCTGACTTCAAAAAGGTAACTTTTCTGACTTACCACTTCCAAAGTTTAAATATATAAGTGAATATTTCTTCTTCAGGGTCTATTATGCTAGGGTTCACAGCTAGGAGGTGACTACATTGTCTTAGCCAAAAGCTGTTTTTTTTTTTTTTTTTCCCCTCAGTAATGGCGTTAGTTGAAATAGTTGGAAATATATCTGGAAAGGCATTAAGCAAGGATAACCAGAGAGTCCCCCTTTTCGAAGGATAAAGGGAGGAATTGTGACAGACACTGTGAATGTTTTACTTTCAGCTGTTGTGGTGCAGTGGAAGAAAAAATCCTATGCTGTCTTTCTGCCTGTCTTTCTGCCCATCTTTCTTTCATTTTCCACTGAGATGTTGCAAGGAATTTCTTATAAGCCATTCTTTCCCCCTTCTGCATTTGGGCAGTAGCTGTAAGGAAGTCCAGGTGACTGCTCAATTGTTGCAAGACAGGTGGCAACATGGTTACATAGCTACAAGTTACTGCCATTGTGGCCGGAATGAAGACTGAATGACAAAAGAGAAACTGTAAAACCAGATTTTCTTTATCTTATAACTTAATGAGCATTGACTTCCAACTTTGACTGCTGTATGACTGCAGGAACTAACCTTCTTTGAATCTTGTTTATAAGACTAAAAGCTATTAGAAAATTCAATGTGTTGTGTTTTTTTTTTCTTTCTTCATCAAGGGTGGTAGGCATGTTGATTACGTGGTGGATCAAGTTGTGGGCAAACTTATAGAAGTGGTGAAAAAGAAGAATAAAGCTGGAGTTTCAGTGAAACCATTTCAGGCAAGTGACATTGTACAAAAATGCTATATGTATAAATGTATATTATTAAAGATAAAGAGGTAATTTTGTTAAGTAAATTGCTTTCTTTGTTTTCAACAGGTGAAGAATCATATATGGGTTTTTGTTAACTGCTTGATCGAAAACCCATCTTTTGATTCCCAGACAAAGGAAAACATGACATTGCAGCCTAAAAGTTTTGGGTCCAAGTGCCAGCTATCTGAGAAATTTTTTAAAGCAGTAAGTAAAGCTTATTTCTTGTTTTTAGTGAAGCAGAAATTGACAGACTGGATTATGTATATGCATGTTAGGTAGCTGAAGATTAATTGGTGCATTATGGTACCCTAGTGATAATAGCATACTATGAAAATGAGATGGAAGAACTTTTGTTAATTCTCTGGCCTTAGTAGTGGAGGCAATGACTGTATTTTGTTTGTTGCCCCAGATTTAGAAGTGAGTTTCGTTTTTTGCAGATTCTGGCATTTATTTTAGTAAAATGAATTTGACTGTAGTAGTAAGGAGAATGGTGTTATTGCTAGTACTCTTGGCATCAAAACTTAACTCCTTGTATTGTATTTTATTCCTTTAGTTTTGTGTTACTAATGGTATTCTTACAGGCCTTACAGGAAAAATAACAATCTCATATTTATTCTTCAGAATTTGTTATATACATTGTATTTCTATCAATGTGTTTGGTTTACAGTATTTCTGGTTTCCTGGAAGTTTGAACGTTGATCTTCAGACATGTTAAATGTGCAGCAGAATATCTAATTGATGAGTGCTGTATTGCGAAGGATAATGAAAAGCCAAAGTTTGCATTGTTTTGCTCCACTTTTGTTTGTTTGTTTGTTGTTTTGTTGTTGTTTTGTTTTTTAATGTGAATTCAAACCTAAAGCAGATTTTGCTTAGAAGATATGCTATATGCTATCTTCGCTGCAGGTGTATTTCTTGAAATGTACTAGTTTCTCAAGTGGTTGTGATAATAGTTGATACATAGAGCCTTATTTTTGAATGCTTTTGGGTCTTCCAATTATTTTCAGAATTTCCAAAGAAACCTTAGATGTCCATATTATATCCTATAAGGTTAATTTTGCTGCCAAAGTCCAGGAAGCAGGAGCTTAGTACCTAAAATGTCTCAGCACATCAACCACACAACATAATACATCCTCATATTAAATCTTGGTCCATGTATTCTCTTTCCTTACCACCAGTTATACAAGGTAGACAAAAGAATCTGTGAGAGTGTTGTACTTCAGTTTTGTGTGCATGATGTGCTACACAGGTATGTGTTAATTCTTTGGCCTTTTACAGGTTGCATTTTTTTTTAAATGTAAAGGATCAGTAGCTTAAAATTGAGAGATAAGAATCTGCCATGTGGAGTTTTATTTTTCTCATCCACACTTCTGATCTGTTGCTTACAGGCCTCTAACTGTGGTATCATAGAAAGTATTTTGAATTGGGTCAAATTTAAGGCACAGACTCAGCTGAACAAAAAATGTTCATCGGTGAAACACAGTAAAATCAAGGGCATCCCAAAACTGGATGATGCTAACGATGCTGGTAAGAGCACTTACTTTTAATATCTTTAATTTTTCACAGATATTTTCACAGAGATCATCACTCTAAACCTGATTTCTAATTCTTATGTTTATTTTTAAATGAAAACCCATATAGCTTTATAAACAAATTTTCTAAACTTCCTAGTGCTAGAATTAAAGCATGATGTTGAGTTTGATATTATGAATACCATCCTCTCTAGGCTGGAGAGTTAAGATAGCTGGACAAAAGCAGCAGCCCAGTTCCATAATGAAAGAGCATGCATTTTCTAATTGCAGTTTCCTGCTAAGTAGTGCTACCAGTATTCTGTTCAAAAGGTGGTGGAGACCTGAGGGAATGATTCAAGTGACTGTTTCCGTGAGACTTTAAATGGCCTTTGGTTCCTGTCTGGGTATTTTGGGCAAACTGGCAATCTCTGCTGGCTTGATTCATGGCATAGATAGGAATTAAGATCAGCTGGCAATCTTTGTGCCAATAGCAAATGTCATTGAATTATTTGAGGGGCACATGTGACCAAAGAACTTGAAATGTCATTAGTTTCAACATGTTGATATTAGTTGATTTTTATACACCCTTGCCCTAATGAAAGATACAGAAATTGCAACAAAATCTTTTAATTGAGTAATAACATGTAAGACTGCTAAAGACTGTTTATCTTCTCTCGCCTTAAAAATGGTATAGTTATAGGTGAAGGAATTTGAAGGAAAAAATGCTTCCTTTTTACTTGATTGCAGGAAAAGGTTAACACTTTGTTTTGTTGGCATTTAGTATCGTTTGCTTACTAGACTTACAGAAACATGCATCTGTCAAAGGAATACAAATTTCATAACCAAAACTGTTATTAAGAGGACACATAATTAACCCTTTTGAGGCAAAATATGACATCTGAAGAACTGGATAACTGATGAAATACTGAAAGAAAACTCAAAAACAAACAAAAAACACCCCAGAACTTGGATAGCTGTTACTCAGATGTTCCTCTACTGCCTAAATGTTCTTACATGGGGAGCAGAAACTATTTAACTCCCAGGAAGGCTTACCCAGGTATTAGTTTACCGAAGATCTGTGGATCTGGATACATAACAGATATCTCACATGCAAGGCATTTCACATTCAGGTGTGGACACACAGGAAGGCAAGAGACATTCAGTTGGTAAACAAGGTGTGTTGTATTCACACTCAGCCTGACTTTCTGAAGTGCTGTATATACCGGCAGAAATGTTTTAGGTTGAAGGATTATAAGTGATATATTTAGTAAAAAGTTCTTCAGTCTTTTCTTTTTTAGACTGAAGGTACCATAGGGGTCACCTGTTTGCTCTTGAAAATCCTTAGGAAGTTTTTGTTATTGTGCAAAAGAACTAAGCTAATACGATAATAACCTCAATAAAAAGCTGCTTTCTTTGAGAGAGGAAAGGCAGGGGATGGTACAGAGAGCTGACTCCTTCAGTTTTGCTGAGAATGTGCTGGTTGTTCTGCCCTTGAGAACTTGTCTTAATGAATTTTAATTGGTGACTCCACCTGACTGAAAGCTTGAAGTTTCTCCTGAATTCTGTTATTTTTTAGAGCCGTGTCCAGAAAAATACCAAATAGGCACATCGTGCTTCCATGAAATTAATCACTAATGATCACATAATTCTAGAAGATGGTGCACATGGGTGACGTTCAGATTTGGTTTCTGCAGTTCATTTGGGAAAAAAGGCTCATATATATTCTAAAACAACACACTTATTTTTCTTGGTATTTGGATTGCACCTTCCTGATAGTACTGTAGCTATACCTTTTGACAAGGTGAAATACCTGTGTGATTTAGATTCAGTTAAGCCATATGTCTGACTTAGTTGACCAAAGATGCTGAATGTAAGTTCTGTGTAATAGGAAGAGGCAAATTGTTTTCTACATACCAGGTAGAGGCAAATCAAAGTACCTATTTTAAATGTCATTATCTTCAAAACTTTGTTATTAACAATAGATAAAAGCCAACCAGCTTGAAAGTCTTTGCAGTCTTTCCTGCCATTTGGCACTGATAAGATAGCAAAAGTGCTTAACGAGCATTTGCACCCTTTGGAGAGAGTGGGTTCCCTTTTTGAAAGTGCTTATCAATTAAAATATCTATTCAACTATTCCAGTTGTGGTAAACAGAATATACAGGTCATACCAGTTTTGAGCACACTCATATAACTCAGATATGCATGATGTGTGTGCCTAAGTAATTTCCAGATAGCCTGTGAAATGGTAAAAGTGCAGAAGCAATTTGTTTTGGGGTGTTTTTTTTGTTGCTGTGGTTTTTTTTGTGTGTGTATGTGCAGATTTGTCGGTACCACTACCTAAGACATGCCACTGCATTCCATTTTGTTCTTTGCCACATAGTGATCTGTCGCGTGTTGCTGAGGGCAAGGATACTCCTTCCTGTTGTGTAGTTCAGTAGTATGGAGGATCATCCCTAAAAGTAGAAATTCAGCCTATTCAAATTATCTGACAGAGTTTAGGAAGAGCATTCATGACTAATTCTATCGTATTCTTATTGTTTGAGTTGAAAAGCTAAGCTTTCTGTTTTTTTTGCCTTGCTTCTACTTCTTCCTGAACTACAGGCGGCAAACATTCCTTGGACTGCACGCTAATCTTAACAGAAGGAGACTCCGCCAAATCTTTAGCTGTCTCTGGCTTAGGTGTTATTGGTCGAGACAGATACGGAGTATTCCCACTCAGGGGTAAAATTCTTAATGTTCGAGAAGCTTCTCATAAACAGGTAAGTAGTCTTCTCAATTCCTTTTAGCCAACAGATAGATGTCTCCTCATTTTTGATTTCTAGGGGTATATCACAGTATTTTCATTTATATTTTTTCATGAAAATCAAGTGGCTAGGGTTTCATAAAGGACCAGCTACTTTAAAGCCCGTAGTAAAATCCTAAGCTAGAATATTGAGTGAAGTACTGAGATGATAAATATATATTTTTTTTCACAAATGCAAGAAGATTCTTCTATGACTTATACCAACACTTCACATGAACACTTTAAAAATTAAAATTTTATATTCTCTCAATTATGTAATTTCATTGACTCCCAACACGAAGCAGTATCACTGTTACTCATTGCATTACTTCTGTTGCCCTCCATACTTTGTCTTTAGTAAAAGTATTGCAGTAAGAGTACTGCAATAGGAGTATCACAGTGTTGCAGATGCCTGTAGAAATGATGGAAAGAGAAGGCAGCTTTGTGAGATGACTTTTAGTTATATCGTCCTATGACCTTTAGTTATATCCTTTAGCTATCTTCCATCCTTCTCTGGAGTGCTGTGGCTGTGGAGGAGCAGTGATATAGTCTTGAGGACTTACATGTACAGAAGAAATTTTTGCAGGTGTGAGGGCTACAGGGGGCTTAGGGATGAGGAGGTTGTAAAGTTGAGGTAGGGATGCATTGAAAAAGTAGCTATAAACCCCACCTAAAAAAAAGATTGGGATATTTCTGAATTTCAGTGTTTTATACTAACTGCTTATATAACTTTTTAATACAGATCATGGAAAATGCAGAAATCAACAACATCATCAAAATAGTTGGACTACAATACAAGAAAAGCTATGAAGATCCAGAATCTTTAAAAAGTTTGAGATATGGAAAAATTATGATCATGACAGATCAGGTTAGTCTGAAATTCACAAGTTTTAGTATATACACGGCTTCTTAAAATGTGTTTTGCTGCAATCTTACAGTAGATTACATTTTTGTGCATTATAACCTGCCTCTATGTTATGGTAACATAGATGTATTCAGAGGGAATCCCTAATGTGTGAGATTTCTTTATGGGAATAATTTGTCTATACGTTATTTTGGTTACTCCAAATGAACAACAGAACTTTGCTGCACTGTAACAGAGAAGCCAAAGTAATAATAAAAATATGTATAAACAAGAATGTTTTGATTGCTCAAAAATTTGTTGAAAGTAAGTACAGAACTGAACAGTAGATGAGGTAGTGATGCTAGTCTGGCAGAAACTAGAATGAAGGCAATTATTTCTGTGTATTCTCATGAAGTGTGTGTTTATTCTGATTTGTAGAAGGCTAAGTGGCCTATGCTTTAGATAATTGTGAAGGTTTGTTTGTTTGTTTCTCCTGGAAAGGTCAAACTATCAAGCATTTTAGCACCAATGAGTACCAATGGGCCAGGTTTGGCTTTCTTCCACAGAGATTCAGCTCCACGTTGTCTGGGAGAGCTGCCCATCTCTCAGATAAAATATGCCATAGGCAAATAAACCTGTGACCTGCACCTGTGCACGTGGTTTGGAAGAGCTCATTGTTAGCTCTGGGATAGGGCTGTTCACAAATGGCTATTTGATACCCAGGTTCAGTTCAGAATCCAAATTAAACCTAACTGTTCTCTTTTATGTTTTCTGTCAACAAACATGTTTTTAATATATCCAGGCCAGTGCATTCTGTTTATCCTTGCAACTAGACTTTTTCACACATTGCCACTCTCGTTTTGGTGTTGGGATGGGGGTGGGTTTTTTGGTGTCTTAGCGTGATCTGACATTTTACGAGATTGCCTCATGTTCATGTTCTGATTTAGGATCAGGATGGATCTCACATAAAAGGCTTGTTGATCAATTTTATTCATCACAATTGGCCATCACTGTTGAAACATGGTTTTCTGGAGGAGTTCATCACTCCCATTGTAAAGGTATGGGTTCTGTTAATGCAATTTTATTTATTATTTACAGTACAACAGAAAAGTTAATTATTTTTGTTTTTTGTTTTGTTTTAAAGGCAAGCAAAAATAAGCAAGAACTTTCATTCTATAGTATTCCAGAATTTGATGAGTGGAAGAAACATATGGAAAATCATAAAGCATGGAAGATAAAGTACTACAAAGGTTTGTTTAAAACAAATAAGTTAACCTCGTGGATCTAAAAATAAATAATAAATGGATGTTACAAAATTTTATTTATAGCTGATTTCATGATACTATCTTCTGCAATAATTTTATTTAAGGGGTAAAACGTTAAAACTTATATACAAGGGGTAAGATGTTAAAACTTAAATTCCAAATATGGAGTAACTGTTTTGTTTTGTTATACAGGTTTGGGTACCAGCACTGCTAAAGAAGCAAAAGAATATTTTGCTGACATGGAAAGACATCGGATCTTATTTCGATATGCTGGTCCTGAAGATGATGCTGCCATTACACTGGTAAGAACTTATAAAAGGGTTTCTCTATGATACTTTTTAGTTTCTGTTGTTCCCTGAACATGAGGAAGTCCTAGCAGGTGAGGTTCTTTTTGGCATGACTGAATAAAAAAGAACTTTGGGGAGAGAAAAAAGCTTTTGAAAAATGTTTCAAATTTTGGAGTAAGAGCCTTATCTGTGCTACAAAATTAATTCTACGTTCTGCTTAGTAGCTCTGATCAATTTTGTGTGGTGTAGATATCAAGGAACACTACATTCAAAGTTGCTTTTAAAGACAGAACACACAAAAGAGTATTCTGAGTAAGGCAATAGAGCTCAAATCGATGGTGTTTTGCACCTACTCAGGGACCTGATTTTTGTTTATGAGCAAATTACATCAGATAATAATAATTTATTCTTTGAAGATATGTCAGTGTGGCATGTGTGTATTCAGATGTGTCCTGCACATTTGAATTTGAAATCTTGTAGGTAGTTGTGTTCAGGTGTTTTGAACAGACAGACGCAGTCAGTACACCAGGAAATTATTTGTGTTTCACAGAGAACTTGAGGAAGGAGAAAGAATGGAGTGTCTAGAATGAACTGTTTTCTCAAGATGTGTTTCACCTTCTATATACGTTAATTTACTATTTCAGTTTTAGGTGTTACTAGAGAGAAAAAGGGGTAGGAGAGAAAAATAAAAATGGGAAGATGCACATATTCAGAAATGAGCTCTCTCCTTACAGTTATATAATAACTTTTTCCTTATACCGTGGATCCAGTAAAATGATGTGTTTTTACTAACATAAAAGGCTAGTAAGCAGTATGTACCTGTTCTCTTGAAGGAAAAAAACCACACGATATGTCAGAAGTTATTTGTACTTCTCATTTTACTTCTGCCCAAGATGCACTGAAACATAATCCATGCATGTGGTTCCCCATCCAAGAAAAGTGTGTTCATCTAGATAGTAAAGGAGTCTGTACGTTTGCATATCCATTAAGAGAGAAGAAACCCTGAACAACCTGGTCAAAAATGTGTTCTATTTCTGCAAATACACCACAATTATTGTTCAAGGAGAATTTGTAAGTTCTCTTAAGAGTTCCAGACAGAAGGTCTTTCGGTTCAAGGGAAGGTAGAAGAGTTCAGTTGCAATTACAGCCAAGCAGATTGATGTCACTGTTGATGTCAAGCTTAGCCCTAAAGGCAGATTCTGCTCCTACTAAGAATTCTTTTTATTGCCTTTCTTTTTATGCTCTGTGATCATTCTTCACTGACTGCCTCATCAGTACCATTACCAAGTACTTAGACGCTGTTGTGGAGGATCTAGTCTTCTCCTTTCTATTTTGTTGTTCATACCCTTCACCGTGTCTTCAGTCTGTTTTTCAGAGCCTACATATAACTGTACAAGATATTCTAGGGCTGTATAAAGTTGGCCCGTTAATAGTGAATGGTTTACATACAGGATGTATTTATTTAAATGATGTCTAAGGCCATATTACCTGTTAAGGCTGATACTTGATACTCACTATTGTCTAAAATTATATCCTGTCAGTTATGGATGAAATTAGTCATTTGTTACACAAGGAAGCTGTTAACAGAAGTTCCACCTGTATTCCCATCCACATCTTCTCTGCTGACAGTTGTAAATCCAGCCTCAAGGTCACCGCTGGGCATAGTGGGTCAAAGATTGTAGGGCCTACCAGGTCTCAAGATAGCTCTAATCAAGAAAAACAACAATTATTTCACACAGTAAATTCTTCAGTATTATGAAGAACTTTTTGCTACGAAGTCTAGCAGTCTTAGAATAGCAGTTCTAAGTGAAGAAAGGAAACAAAAAACATTCTATTTGAACATAAATATTCAAGAATAATTTTTATTGAAACTTTTTATTCTAATTTTTATGTTGATCCAGCTCTTGTTCATTTGTCACTGCAGTCGTCTAGGAAAAGTATAAATACGTGGAAAATAATTAGAATAAGACTGTAAGAATTAAGCCGTAAGAAGAGCCTAATCTTAAGCCTACAGAGGTCTGACATTGTAAATTGTTGAGCTTTATTGACAAAGGTAGTCAATCTGATGCTAAACAGGGTGATATCACTTAGTCCCCTTCTCAGTAAGTTAAAATTAGGTTTTATTATTTAATGTGAAATATCATGATCTGTAAGGAAATGAAGCTATTAATTGAGATCTGGAGTGCTCCAGTCAGAGTCCTTTAAAAAAGACAGAGATGACTGTTCTCTTATGCAGAAGAGTAGTTGAAATCAGAACATGATGGAGTCTCTGTATTTTACACTGTAATAAAAAAGGTAGTAGCTCAACAACTCACTGTATTTTCCCAAATTAGTTGAAATTTTGCTTAAGCCACATTTTTTATGCATTCTACTGTTATTTCTTCTGGAGAAGAAACTCAACTGGAGGGAAACTCTTTTTCAGTAACAGGACAGACAGAACATTCCTGTGTCATTTTGTAGTGATAAGTTGTTGCTTTAAAGTGACGTCTTGTATTCATAAAGACTAAGGCCCTCAGTCAGCTGGCCTAAATTCTCGTCTAGTCTTTTCATAAAATGTCAGTTTTTTCAGGCTGTCAATTTTCTTTGAGGACCAGAGCCAGTCACTCAGGAATAGCTATAAATTATTGACATGTGGTTGATAGAGCAAACAGGGCATGGAGAGGACAAGAGGAGTGGAGTATATTTTATAATACCTTTGGTTAATTTTCTTGATGACAAATTAAATGATGAACCCAACCTTAGAATTATTTATGGAAAGATCACAACAGCTTTAAACAAAGGACAACTCTGCTGTGAAGAGAGGAATAAGAATTATAACATTTTTCTAACTGCATACAGATTTCAGGAAGTAATATAAATTTAAATGATGATCAGTGAGACAGATGTCAGTTAGAAAAACCCTCTGCAACAATGTCCAATAGGCCATGAACCAGTACTGCTGCTTAAACATAAGCATTAATTACATGGTTTATTTTGTCCAAATAAATATTATTGAATACTTAATCAGATAGTGCAGTACATATCAAATTGTGACTAAAGTCACATATATATTTACACAAACATGTATATGCTGTTACTGTAGTGAGCCTGATTTTTTTCAGGCCTTCAGTAAAAAGAAGATTGATGACCGAAAAGAATGGTTAACAAACTTCATGGAGGACAGGCGGCAGCGTCGGCTACATGGTCTTCCTGAGGTGAGTCCTAAATAATGGTAATAAATGTGGTGGATGAGATTTAAACATACTGTAGTTTTTGTATTAAATGAATAATGTATGTGGGGTTTTTTTCAGCAATTTTTATATGGTACAGCAACAAAACATTTGACTTACAATGACTTCATTAACAAGGAGTTGATCCTTTTCTCCAATTCAGACAATGAGAGATCTATTCCTTCCCTTGTTGATGGTAAGCTGATAATTCATTATGATTCGTTGGAACATTCATTTTTATTGTTTTTTAAACCTGTGATTTATTTTGGAAGTCAGTGTATTCAGATAGGGAATAGAAGACTTCTATATTATTGTTTAGCATTCATATGCTAAGAAGTTGCAATGTTTCTTCTGTGTGGAAGCTTAAGCTGATGCTTTGCAGCCTTTTAGCTTAACCAGACCTCTTCCCTGGGACTGTACAAGTGCTTTGCTTCTAGTTAAACAGTCAGAGTAAACAAGTCTTTTAAGTGCTTATAATAATTGCAATTCAAGTTGGCAGCTGAGCGTAGATGGTGAGTTTTCTTCCTTCAGTTGTATACCAGAAGCATTGTTTTAGTGGTTAATGACCCTTCCTGTAATTTTGCTAGGGTTCTGTCAGTCAGATTTGCCAACTCTCCCCTTGCAATAGCATGAGCATGAAAAGAAGCAGCTCACTACACACTATGTGCTTCATTTGTAAAGCTGTCTCCAGACATCATGAACAGAAATTTCTGCCTATGTTGTAAATATACATATACTTACTAAGACATGAAAAAATGTTCTTGAGGTTTTGTAAGCAAACAAAAAAAAAACCTTTCTCCCCAGTTTCCAATACACTTTTTATAGCAGAGGTGGTCAGCCTTCTTGACACTACAGACCCACACCAAAATATTCATGCAGCAAGTTTGTACAGAAATGTAAGAACATGAGAAAGGAACCTTTATATGTATAATATAAATAATATTTATGTATAATATAAATAATATACTATACTGCAAAACCACATAAATAACATGTATACATAATGTAATATAAACTGTGTGTTTATATATATCTATATATCTACATTACACATTATTATATATATAATTGCCACGAGTCACTGTCGGCGTTAGCTGTAATTCTCCTTACTGCTTGTGGGTCTGTGAACTGCTCAGAAGGTAGTACCTGAGCAGTGGTTTCTGTTCTTCAGTATCATAGGTGATATATAACAAGCTAGTCTGTTGACAAAAAATCTCAAAAAATATGAAGAGGAAGAACGCTTTGACCACCTCTTCAGTTTTCAGTTACAACTTTCTTATTTCTTGGTGATTCTCCTGTGTAAAGGAAATTCTCTAGGTCTGTTCCTCTAAATAGATCTTTGCTATGAAAACACAATGCAGGCCCATTATAAAGAAAATTGAATTTTATGTATTTAAATGAAATGGAGATTGGAGTCAAGTCTTTTTATCAATTTTTGCTCTTATGTTTGACCCGGGTTAGTAATGGTAATGTGTAGCAATACCGTAGTATAGCTCAGTAGTCTGAGTTAAAACACTGAATAGATCAATAAGCATATTTTAGTTAGCAGTTCTAGATAATATGCAGAAAAATGATGCAATCGCTTCCACAAAGATGTTGTAGTTAAAGTATACTCTAAGTGTACCTAAACAGTAAAAGTAAATCAGAAGATCAAAGAGTCTGGCCTCTTTCTTAAAACTTTAAAAGATCTAAAAGGGAGATAGATAACATATCTTTCTGTTGAATTTTAATGAGTATTTGAGAACTTAACAGAAGTTAAATTTCGGAGTGCTTTAAAATATGTGCAAGCTACAATTACAGTTGTCACTGTTGTATTTGTGTTGATTCTAAGGAAAAATATGTTCTAAGGAAAGAAACAACTCTTGATTTGCAGATGTATATTTAGGATATTCATTAGAACAATATTGTATGCTGCACAGTAATGACTGGCTAAAAGGGTTGAGTTTCCACTTTTCTGGTAACTTTTTCAGTTTTGTTAGATAATCATTTATTTTAAAAGAACTGAGATATTCATTTGTTATTTTGTTAGTGTTACAGTATGTATTTATTTCCATTTAAAGTTTAAGCTTCTTTCAAGAAATTAGAAATGAGAATAAGACAAAAAAATTATTTCTTAAAAACCTGTGCTTGTGTATGTGTTGAAAATGGGATATTATTCTTAATAGGTTTAAAACCAGGGCAGCGCAAAGTGTTGTTCACTTGCTTTAAGAGAAATGATAAACGTGAAGTAAAGGTTGCTCAGCTGGCTGGTTCTGTTGCCGAAATGTCAGCTTATCACCATGGGGAGGTGAGTATGAAGAATAGAAAAGTTGTGAGAATTTAGAACCTATGTAAAATACTATGGAAATGTTTATTGTATTAAAATTGGAAACCTTTGGAGTGAATCTACAAATCATACATTTACTTTTAAAGAATTTGAACTTAATTAGTATTTAAGTTATTTGAACTTAATCAGTGTTTAGCTTAATAAGACAACGTGTTTCCATTCTTTCCAAGTCTTTGTGCACAGTGGTATCCCTAGTAGTTTGTGGATTGTGGAGAAATGGTAGATAACTAATTACATGGTACACTTCTTCCAGATTCTCAATTACAGAAACTGTGTACTAGGGCAATTTTTTGTCTTGAACAAGAAATAGAGTCTTTTAAGGTAAGAAGAAGAGATACTGTTCTTCAAAAACCTGATGCAGTGTTGGAACAAAGATTATTCTATCTCCTTTTTTGTTATGTTTATCTGGAGTATTAGCAAGAGCTGCAAAATTAATTCTCTCTCTTTATCCCTTCCTCTTTCCCTTTAAAATTAATGAGTAGTAGTTTGTGCAGGAGAAGGTAAGTGCAATCACTTTGTGCTGTTTTCATTTCTTCAGAGAAGTTCTTTAGAGACAATGGAGAAACTTACAGGGTTTTCATAAGGATGGAATTTAAGGGCAGGGAGACAACGTGGCTGTAAAAGAGAAAGCACTATGTTTTGCCAGTAGCTCCTGTAAGAGGTTTGCTATGTTGCTTTTGTAGGGAGACTACTTTTTTGAAATTGAAGTCAGGTTAGTCACACAGTTCCTGGGCATTTAAAATATATCTTACTAGTTGATTAGGAAAGAGTTTATTTCTCACATTTATTACTATGAATATGTATTTTCTTTGCAGCAAGCTTTAATGATGACTATTGTCAACTTGGCTCAGAACTTTGTTGGAAGTAACAATGTTAATCTTCTACAACCTATTGGTCAGTTTGGTACCAGGCTTCATGGTGGAAAGGATGCTGCCAGCCCTCGTTATATTTTCACCATGTTAAGGTAAATACAAATGTACAGCTAAACACATACTTCTGAAAAGCCTTGTTATCAAACTAATTCTTTCACAACATTGCAGAGGGTTTTTTTGTGTGAGAGAAATGGGGGAGGATTGGAGTATTTTGATGGATGTATGTGCTCGAATTCTGCCTTACATCTGTGTTTTTGCACCTAGTTTGTTCTGCATAGATTTTTTATGCATTAGAGTTCTGTGGGAATTGTAGCTTTTAAGGAATTAAACTTTGAATTGTAAGTAGGGAGACTGAAAATGTAGATCACTTAGATCAATTGCCAATCTTAAATTGTGACTTGTCATAGAAGCACCTTTCAGTTTCTCTGTTCAATATGAAATCTGCTATGTTTTGCAAAGGAAAATGTATTGCCACCTGGTGATGAGTCCTTCAACTCAACATTTTTTTGCAAGTTGAGAATGATTATTTTCCTTTCTGATGAGTGTCTTCATAACAAGCTACATTACACATACATAGTTAATAATGAAGACCTTATTTAAGTGCTGATTTTTCATAGCCTTGAAATTATAATACCTTGAAATTCAATTTAACATGCAGAGTGTGAGAATCTCCTGATAATTGTAAGCTTTATACATAAGTATCGGGATTTATTCCCCTTTTCATATATGTTCTTTGTGTAGCAGCCTAGTTTTATACATTCTTCTTTTCACATGAGGTGCTGGAAATTGTGTTCACCCAGGACAATTTCCTACATGAGCAGGAGTCACCACCATAGTTTTTTTTTTTTTTCAGAAACTCCTGGGCAATGAACTTTTGCAAATACTTGCATACTGTGTTGCTTTATTATTGGGTGGGTGACCTACTGTCACATTGAACTGTGTGAATTCTGAATACTTCAAAGAATGGTATTTCTGTTGATATTAAATGTTATCAATTATTAGTATATTGTGTACATGTATTACTGGAAAGGAAGCTAGTATCTGTTATTAGTACACTATTCCATTGAGAAGAACTTTTTTTCCCTCGGGAGGTATGTACGTTGTATTTTCAGCTTCAGAAAGGCAAAGAGAAAAGAAGACATACAAATAGATTATATCTGGACCCCCTGACTGTTAAAGCATTATGCACTTTACTTACAGGACTCCAGTTAAACAGTTTTCTTCTTTTCCTTTTTTAAAGCCCTTTAGCCAGGCTGCTTTTTCCATCAGTGGATGACAACTTGCTTAAATTCCTCTATGATGACAACCAGCGCGTAGAGCCTGAATGGTACATTCCCATCATTCCTATGGTTTTAGTAAATGGAGCTGAAGGAATTGGTACCGGATGGGCTTGCAAACTTCCAAACTATGATACCAGAGAGATTGTAAACAATGTCAGACGAATGCTGGATGGCTTAGATCCCCACCCTATGGTAAAAATAGTAGTATATACTAGTATTTTATATGCTTGCTAAACAAACCTGATTTTATACTTAGAAAATGTGTTCATATCACTCTGTAAATGATTGGAATATCTGGCTTGGATTGTCCCAGTAATTTTGAGTAGGAGCTTTACTTGACTGTTGGGATGTGGCTGGGGAAGTTCACCTTGAAGCAAAAAAAGTGCGATTTGTTTTTTTCAAATTATTTTGGAGGGCTTTTTCTGTGGTCTGTTGACTGCAAGACTTCGAAGTTTCAAGTCTTACATGTAGTTATGCTGCATGGGAGTAGAGTAAAAAATTGTGCCACTCTTTCCTTTCTGAGGTACAACTACTTATCTTTAGCCAAATGTAACATTTCCTGTGTCTTGTGCTTGAATTGTACTTCTACATATTTGTAAGCATAGGAGAAGATATTGTTACTGTTCCAAGAAAATCAGCAGTAGCTTCTGCTCCTTTAGTTAAAACTTTACAAGAAGTTCTTGGAGGTGGTGTATACTTGAAAAAATCTTTGGACAGTAAGAATACTTGTGTGAACCCAGAATCTCTGTAATCAACAGCTGAATATTGGTACTTTGTGTTTAATAAGTCATAGAAGCAGAAACATCTCTACTTAGATCACAGTTCATTGCCTCTGAGCAAGTGTCAATTTTCATGACATAGTGAATTTCCTTTTGCAAATTCTTAGGAACAATAATTCGATTTTTTTAAATTAATGCGATCCATTGCCCTTCCTTTAGGACTCCTAGGCCTTCTGTGTAGTCTCACAGTCAATTGAAGCTTCACTGTGGTTGAAAGAGGCAGTTCTGCCTCCATCTAGCTCCTTTCTGTATGCTGGTATGTGTTTGTAGCTGCATGGTAAGCTGGATAAGGGAATCAATTCAGTTAAAAAAAAAATCCCCACCCTGTTAGTTAATTTTTAAACTGGATGGGTTCCACTATCTTTGCCAAACAGCACATGAATGAGAAAATGGCTAGGGGAGGTAACACCACTTCTCCACTTCTTTCAGTGCTGATGTAAAGCTATTGTGAGACTTGGGTGTTAATCTGAATTCTGTCATGCCTTAGCTGCACTTGCAGTTTCCTGTAAAAATGAAACAAACAACAACAAAACTACAAAAACAATAAAACCAAAAATTAAAAAAGAAAAAAAAATCAAGCAACAAGAAAAGCCACCTTACTGGATTCAGCTGCATCTTCTTAGTTGTGTATCTACTCTATAGACTATAAGATACTTGTTTCTGTCACTTGCATGTGTATATTCTGGTTTTTTTTCCATAATATTTTTGCTATGACTTAAGATTTTCACAGGCATGAGAGGCTGGTTGATGGATTAGTGCAATATAAAGCGATAGCTGTATGGTGTATGGGAAATAAATGTTTTTTCAACATCTTCTTGTAAGATTTCTTACCATTCCACTGTTTCTTGTTTGTTTGTTTGTTTGTTTGCAATTTCAGCTCCCAAACTACAAAAACTTCAAAGGAACCATTCAGGAACTTGGTCAAAACCAGTATGTAGTCAGTGGTGAAATATTTGTGGTGGACAGGAACACAGTAGAAATTACAGAGCTTCCTGTAAGAACATGGACCCAGGTTAGTAGCAGTGAAATATACTTACATAAAAAACCAAAACCAACAAAAAGCTTTGTGTTAAATTATGTAATCCTACATAGACGACTTTTTTCTATCAGTTCTGATCATTATACATACATGGAAGGAAACATAGTTTCATTCTTTTCTGTGCCTTTGTGGAAGATGTTTTTTTTTAATTGTGCCTTCTACTGTCCATACTACAGCAATATCTGCTTCTCCTGCTGAGTTAATATATTAATATTAATATATTAATATATGTTTCTCTTTTGAGTAGACTTTCCTGTCCTTCTTGGATGCCTCTTAGGTTTTTTGCTAGTTCTAGCCTTCATTTCGCAGATTATACTGCTTCTGTAAATTATCGCTGGTATCAGATGTGATACACACAGAGTTGAAATCTTAGGTTGATTGTTAGGTTGGTTTAAGGAATTATGAATTTTAAGAACTGTTTCAGTTTTTGGCTTTTTTTTTTAAATAGGTGTACAAAGAACAAGTTCTAGAACCCATGTTGAACGGAACTGAAAAAACTCCAGCATTAATTTCTGACTATAAGGAATACCACACTGACACAACTGTGAAATTTGTTGTAAAGATGACAGAAGAAAAACTTGCACAGGCAGAGGCTGCTGGATTGCACAAAGTTTTTAAGCTTCAAACAAGTCTTACTTGTAATTCTATGGTAACTTTTTTATGTTTAGCTATCAGAATCCTTACAGTTGCTTGTAAACTCAAATGTTTTTGTAGTGGTTTTGGCACTAGATCAATTCTGTGCATGACTGAGCAAATCTCTCTTCATATTTTGCTGCTGCCAAGAAATAATTGTCAACTGTTTGAATTCATTCTTCCTGAAGATAATGCAAGTCTAGCTTTTTTGGTCACATTGAGCCATGCCATTTGAATTTTGAAACTTCACTGGAACTGTCTGGGTATTGAACAGTACCATGTATATGAAATTATTTAAACAGTAGAAAAATTTATTATTGATGACAAATATTAATTCAATATGGATCAGCAATCCCAATTTAGTCCTAATGGATCTTTCAAACCAAATTATACAGTCTCTGGGTAGTTAGTTTCCTATAACTGAAAACTTCCCATGCAGCTCACCCAAAATGATTAATGTAAAGTTAATCATTCAAATAACTTTTCTGTATTATAATTAGATTTGAGTTTTAAACTTGAGACAAGTTCCATTTTCAAAATTGCACTTTATGCAGGATCTGTAATAGGATACCTGATGTTTCCACCAACATAACTCCCAGTTTAGGTTGTAAGGTATAAAAAGTGCTATCCTTCAGCTGCTGAAGACATAATGGTAATATATGTTACTTTTTACTGATTCATTCTGTTTGTAGCAAGATGGGAGTAGGAATGTGAGTAAACTTACATGTGTATTTATTACAAGAGAGGGGCTTGAATTGTAATACAATTTCTGTCTGAATATTCCTAAACAATCTGTGTTTACAGACTGGAAAAAACAGAATTCTAGTCTTTGTATGGCAGGTACTACTTTCAAACATTATCACAAGCAAAACTACCAGTACTGTTGTTATCATTATTGTATAAATCAAAAGCTATGTGAAAATAGGTTTAAATTTGATTAAAAACCATGTGACTGGGAGATGATAAAGGCCTTGCTCAAACAATTTTGTAGATTATTTTAGAAAAGCGAATATGCCAAATAGAAGTGATAGTACTTCTCACAGTTTTGAACAACCATATGAACTACTGTAAAAATCTGTCTTCAAATTAATGTTTTAGCAGATTACAACAACTTTTGCATCTCAATCCTTCATTCTCTGCTTTCTCTGTTTGTGTAGGAATTCATCTATCCTAGTGTAAGCGTCTTAAAAAGTTAGATGCATATGTGAGCTAGTTCATTATTCATCCAATTCCCAAATAGATGCTTTAGACAGATGAATTGCTCTCTAGAGAGGCTTATTTCTTTCAGCTGACTATAGAGGGCGCCTAGGGTGACTAGTTCACCTTTAAATGTCTAAACTGGAGGTGTCAGAAGTCAGGCAGGACTGATTCCACCAGTGTGTTAAAATGATTTCTTACTTTGTGCTTGAACTTGAAGGATTTCTGGAGTGTTTGAAGTGGCAGTTTTCACAGCTGAATTTAGAGATTATTAAAGATGCTCTTCAACTGTTACGTTAAATGGTTGTGAATCATCAAGCGATGCTGAGCTTGTGCTTTAGGATTTAGGTACAATTAGACATTCAATTGAACTCAGGCATACTTCTCTATATACCTGTTTTTCTGCTTGAAAGTATTACCATAAATCTCGTGTTAAATCTACTTCTTCAAAATAAAATCTATCCAGCTATGTGCTCTATAGTTCCACAGTACGGTTTGAGCTCACAGTCTTCAAAATTCTGCTCTTCATATGATGCATGTATATGAGCGATAGAAATAAACTCATACACAAAGCTTGAGTTATGCAGTCTCTCTCAAGCAGTATATTTTGTATTTTATAGGTGCTATTTGATCATATGGGATGTTTAAAGAAGTATGAAACAGTGCAAGACATTTTGAAGGAGTTCTTTGATTTGCGATTACATTATTATAGTTTGCGCAAGGAATGGCTTGTGGGAATGTTGGGTGCAGAATCTACAAAACTTAACAACCAAGCTCGCTTCATTTTAGAGAAGATACAAGGAAAAATTACCATAGGTGAGTAAATACTCTCTAAAATGTGAGTTAGAATTGATAACAGTAGGGGAAAATCTGGAATTTATTTAAAAATAGTAAAACATTCTTGCATGTAAGATGCTTTTTTTCAAGACATTTATTTATTTATTTATTTATTTTTGATTGTGTGTGTATCTCGTAGAGAATAGATCGAAAAGAGATTTGATTCAGATGTTGGTCCAGAGAGGTTATGAATCTGATCCAGTTAAAGCCTGGAAAGAAGCACAGGAAAAGGTAATGATCTGAAATCTCTGGATGCATTTGATACTATTGTTATAAATGATATTAATTTTTTCAGATGTTTGTTTTCTAGTAGTCTAACTTATGACACAACACTTGCAAAAGATTATTCATTACTCCTCATTGGCTTCCATTCTAACAAATATAAACTTATATAGAAATATTGTTGCATAATATCGGTAATGCACATAGATAATTCTAAGAAAACTAGATAACCAGGGTTGCAAATGAGAACACAGAAGACTGAATTTTCTAATCAAAACTGGCAACTTGACTTCTGACTGGATGATATGCTAAATGCTGCATCAGTTATTCCAGACTTAAAACTGATATTTCTCTTTTTATTTGTCACATTATAGTAAACACAATTATTTATATAGAACCTATTAATCAGTTTTCTGGAATGAAACTTGAATATTGTAAAGCTATGACTCTTGAAGTTACCTTAAGACTTACACAGTTTTTTGTTGCTCCAAAAGAGTGACAAGTTTAATTTCATACTTTAGTACAGGAAGATGAAACTACTTTCAAATTTTTGTCAACTACTGCTTTTCTGGGCCATTACCACTGCTTTTGGCTATTTTTTTTCATTTCTCATTTGATTTGTTTTGCATTTTTTATTGCTACTGTATTTTAACTCCATGCAGTGTAGTATTCTATAGCAAAACTATCATTAAGAGAAATTTTGATCCACCTTCAAGCCACAACTCTTACATTCAAGGTTATTTTAGCAGTTTGTATAGAAAAACACTGTGCTAATTTCTAAAGAAACAGATGTACATGCATATCCAAAGGGCAAAGGACTCCAGCCTATGTGAGATACAGAGTAGAGTACCAGTTTCTGTAGCTAACAGGATACAATGCATATGGCTAGCATTAGGTTCCGCTCTATTTTCTTAAATCAATGATTAAACAATACAACTATAGAAAAGGACAGGAACATGGGTTTTTGGAAAGGTACAGAAATGTGTTCATGTCACTGAATCCGTGAGGAAACACCTTACTACTCCAGCAAAGTGTTTTGGAGGAGTTTTAAGTACATGCATAGAGCTAAGATTATTAATGCTTCTAAAACTGAATGTTTCATTTTAGGCAGCAGAAGAGGAGGACCCACAGAACCCAAATGACGATGCATCCTCTGCTTCTGGCTCAACTTCTGGCCCTGATTTTAACTACATCTTAAACATGTCTCTGTGGTCGCTTACAAAAGAGAAAGTAGAAGAACTAATTAAACACAGAGATTCAAAGGTTGGTATGCTGTGGGAGGCTTGTTCTGAAATGATTTAGTAATTACTGATGTTTCTAATTACTATGTTCAGTTTAGATAGTATTTACTTTGGCTGTAACTTAGTAACTTCTATATTCTATTTTCACATTTAAGGAGAGAGAACTAAACGACCTTAAAAGGAAATCTTCGTCAGATCTCTGGAAAGAAGACTTAGCAGCTTTCGTTGAAGAGCTTGAAGTATGTTTTACATATATTTCTAAAAATATGTATTAAAAATAAGCAAAATTTAATAATAATAAGAAATAAATAACACATTTTGAATTAAAAACAGATGGTCCTCCAAATATAGGGAGAAGTGGGAAATCAGTTTTGGATAGTTGAGTTCCTAGTTGTGGTCCTCAGGGATTTTTTCTTACATCTATACAATATCATGCTTTTTCCAAGTCAGTGAAAGGAAAATTACCAGAAATAAATTCGTTTTCCGATGACACAGAGATTGAGAGTTGTAACTAGGAATAGTAATAATAATAGCAGTTGTACGTGTTCTAATCAGTTGTGAGGCAATAAGTATTGCCAAATGCAGAGCAGTACATCTAGGAACTAAGCACGTAGACTGTAAATATCAGATGAGGGTCTTTTACCTTGCCTCATTAGCAACTCTGGAAAAAGTTAAATGCATATTGGTGGATAACTTGCTGAGCCTCAGTTTTCAGTGTTGCCAGAAAGTGGCTGATGTAATCTTTTTAAGGTAGCACAGGATAATATAAATAAGACATTTATTTTATTTCTTTGTGTGTTCGTTGGACAGCTGCAATTCGAAGTATTCTGTTCTGAAGTCTCCTTTTCAGCTATATGTTGATATTGTGAAAAAAGCTGATGAAAGGTCTGAAAAATGTGTCATTCAGAAATTACTCTAAAAGCCAGCTTCTTGCTTTAAGTGCCGAAAGACTGAAAAGTTACATCAGTACCTAGATATGTATATGAGGAACAAAACTTGATAAAAGAAAGATTTTCAAACCAGCAGTGTCCAAAAGTTCATGCTTACGTAGGCTTGAATGAAAGCATAATTTTTAACAGCATGGGGTAATTAAGAACTTACCAAGATTAAGTGGTTGGTTTTCCATTACTAGAATGTGTATTATAATTCATCTGACAATTAAGGGAAGCCTTATGCTCCATGTTAAGAAATTAATCTTAAATAGCACTGTGTTCCACTTTGTCCTTATTAAAAAAGATTTTTTTTTCTCCCCCACACACGTTGTTTGTCAGAAAGTAGAAGCACAGGAAAGAGAAGATGTTTTGGCTGGCATGGTCGGCAAACCAATAAAAGGTAAAGTTGGTAAACCCAAGATGAAGAAACTTCAATTGGAAGAGACCATGCCATCACCGTTTGGTAGAAGAATAGTTCCACAGATTACATCTGCCATGAAAGCTGATGCCAGTAGGAAACTGCTGAAAAAGAAAAAGGTAAATCAAACCATTGTTGTAGTTACAATTATTTATTATTTAAATGCTGTATTTTTCTATGCTGGTAACAGAAGTCCAAACCACTAGAACCCACTAATGCTGTCTTTATAATGTTTTGCTGACTCAATGCACAGATAAGTTAATACTGGATATATTTTCTTTTATGTTTGAAAGTCTCTTTTGACTACTTATTGTTGAGGTGCTTTTGCTGATTTTTTTTTTCCTTCCAAGACTATTCAACAAATGTTAGTAGAGTAGTCTACTTTCATTTATTATTTTCTACAAAGTTGTATTGCAGTTTTATCTTGAAATTTTAAATGTATAATTTTATTTTGCCCAACTTTTTTATATTTTTAGGGTGATGCTGATTCTCTAGCAATAAAAATGGAATTTGATGAAGAATTTGGTGGTGCGCAAGCTGAGGGTGGTGGGGATGACTCACTGAATACAACAGCCTCAGCAACTAAAACCCCCAAACTGAAGAGAGAGAAGAAGGAGCCTGGTAAGGTCCTTACACAGTCATCATTAAGCTTAAATGAGTACTAATTTTGCATTAAATATATTTTTATATATTTAATAGGGGGTTGGAACTTGATGATCTTTAAGGTCCCTTCCAACCCGAGCCTTTCGATGATTCTGTGATGATTCTATATTTTTAACACACGGTGAAAAGGGAATTATACTATGATAACCACTATTTCATCTGATTTTCTTCCTTAAAGAGATGTGTGGAAATACTTGAAGTACTTCAGCATTACAGCGTACATAGAGATTAACAGCAGACGTAGTAAATGCTGAAGTTAAATATGTTGTCACTTCTGTTATTGTTTTCTGCTTTTACTAACTTACTGAAATTTCTGTTAAGTGAACTGCTTTTCTGAGGGTGGGGATGGATTTTCTACATCTGGTTTTGAGGGGGAGTTCCAAATCTTGTTCTAATTCTTCTATGTGAGTAGAAAAAAACAGATTATTTTTAACATAATTAGATCAATTCTGTTTAAACAGAAATTTCTACCTTGTTTGTCCTCTGACACTGAAGGGCCAGCACTGACCTTCAGTTCAGTGTATTAGTACGGACTGTAGAACTTGATTAAAGACATGTATTTCCGACTGACATATCAGTCATTCTGACTGTTTAAAGGTATGCATGTTATGGCTTGGCTTAATAAGTTAACTGAGTACACATATGACTGAGTTGCCTACATGAAGCTCAAATCCACCCGAGCTAGTGTTGAGCCAGAGCCAACTAGCCCAGCTTGACCTGAACTTGCCCTGCAATTGACTGACTTGTATCCCCCAATATCCCCCCTCCGCTTCCCACGTTAATTGGATTTTTCCAATAGCTGTTTGTGACCCTGTTCTCCAAATAATGGAAAACTGTTCTTTTCCTGGAAAATGCCAACAACCTTTAAAAAATGGAAATTTTCAGAAGAGCTAAAACTTCAAATAAGAGACTTTTATGTTTTTCTGTCATAAAACAAATTTGTTTGGCAGCAGCAGGTCAGGTTCTGTGTGAAATTATTTCATCACATCATTAAACTTTCCTTCAGGAAGTAGAAGAAAATTTACAATGTTTAAAGAAAGCCTTTTTAGGATAAATTATACTAAATTTATGCATCATAAGCAATTAGAAGAGATGAAAGTGTCTTTTTTTTTTCCTTTTCTTCCCTTTTCCTGATTGTGATAGATGCTTTAACTTGTTACAGGTACTAGAGTAAGAAGAACACCATCATCAACAAAATCCAGTGCAAAAAAAGTGAAGAAACGAAACCCCTGGTCAGATGATGAATCCAAGTCTGAAAGTGACTTAGAAGAGAATGAGCCTGTGATTATTCCAAGAGACTCTCTGCTTAGGAGAGCTGCAGGTACCCAAGCTTTTGTGAAATGTGCATTGTGACTGAAAGTTTAATCTACAAACCTCCATTCTCATTTGACCACAGCATTCCGTTGGGACTTTATTTCCTACAGATAGCTTGCGTTATATTTTTTTCACTGTGATGATTCTGAAAAATCTCTTAATGGCAGAACCAGGAATTGCTACAAAAGCAACTGTAACTTTGTCTGGAAATCTTTTACTTTATCCAAAACAATAGAATAGAAATTACTCACAAAAAAAAAAAAAGACACTAATAAAGTTATTTTGACAAACAAGGAAACAAGGCAATGCTTGACAAAACAACCCCAAAACTGAAATGGCTACAAAAATAGAAAAATAAAAAAAAAACAGAACAGTCTAGGGAAGTCAGAAGTATCAGAGTCTGAAAGTTTTAAAAATATCTAAGTATTTGATATTTTAAAAAAAACAAGATTTTTCTGGAAAATTGTTGGTCGATTTTTCAAGCTCTTGATTAGGAAGAATGTTCAAATGATATAGTCAAGAAAACTTCGATTGTAAGTGAAGGATTCTTATTCCTTAAATGTGCTTGTACAGTGATGTCTTCATAACGCCATAAGCTGAAGGTACCTGAGCAAGCAACAAGAGGTGTCAGATATTTCATAGCAGTTTAAAATATATACTTCTATTCTTCCAGACTCAGACAATTTTCTTTTCCCCCACGCGTTTTGTGTTGTATAATCTGCGGCAAGGGTTGTGTAGTGACTTCCACTTTATTAATGTAGTAACACAGCCAGCTATCTTGAAATGTGTAAATATGTATTTTTCTTTCAGCTGAGAGGCCCAAATATACGTTTGACTTCTCAGAAGAAGAAGATGATGCCGATGATGATGATGATGCCAACAATAATAATGATTTGGATGAACTTAAAGTAAAAGCTTCTCCAGTTACAAATGATAGAGAGGATGAGTTTGTTCCCTCAGACAGTTTAGAAAAAGATGAATATGACTTCTCCCCAGCTAAATCAAAGCCATCTCCAGAGTAAGTACTGGAACTCAGCAGTATTTATGTTCTAATAATTTTTTGTATGTACAAGTCCTTAAACAAAACATTGATCAATTAGTAATCTACATGTGCCATGTGAAATAAAATTTATACATTGATGGGGAGGAGTCTTAGCGTTGCAGTTGCCCTGTGCAGGGGAAAACTTGACTTACCCATCTGTAATACAGTGTCGGTAATGTCATCTGTTAAAATGCCTTTAGTAACATTTTTTGGTTTTCCTTCTTGCACCAGCTTGGTATAGAGAACTATTGATAAAAATGTAGTACTGTTAATTTTAAATGCTTACAGTACATGACTGGAAAGTGATTGTAAGAATTTGACTGTCACAAGCATACATAAAGATGCTAGAAATGGATTGTAGTGCCCAAAGAGGAATTTAATCTCCTATAGATACTATAATGTCTACATATTTCAGTGTGTAGTTAATGCAATTTCTTTTTGTGTTTGGAAGAAGGAAAACGACTCAAGAGAAGAAAAATCAAGATTTTGGGAACATCTTCTCTTTCCCATCTTACTCTCAGAAGACAGATGATGGTGAGCTTGTTTTCACTGATCTATTTGTCATTAGCAACTGTTATGGACTGTGTTAGGGGATTTATGTTGTTAACACAAAACTCATGAAGTAGTTGTAAAAGAAAGATATCAAGATTTATTAAGAGGTTCTGATCCTTAGAGGAACATAGCTTGTATCACGGTCATAGTACATCCATAGCCTAGCTGTAGTATCAGAGGAGTGTTTCTGTGAGATTGAATTTGACTAACTGATGAATGATTTTAAGTATGCAGTGAACAAATCTTAATTTAAACATACTCTGTGATTATAGATACAACAAAATTGGACAGTGATGAAGAGGATTCTACTCCTGTTTTCTCATCGTCTTTCACCCCAAAACAAGCAGAGAAAATTCCAAGTAAAACAGTAGCTGCTAAAAAAGGTAAGTGTAGGATTTATCCCATAATTCAATCCTTTTTTAAAAACTCTTCCACCTTTAAATCATCTCTTCACATCTTAAAAGTAGGAATTGCATTCATTAATTTCAGACTCAGTGGCTTTCAGGAGAGAGTGTGAATTTCTTCCAGCTTCTTAATGATAATAATTTCTTTCTTTCCACTGTAGTGTCAAAACTTAGTGCTTTCCATGTATGGAGTTGATGCTCAGCCTTTGATTAGTTAAACTAATGGAAGGCTTTTACCCTCAGGGAATAAATGAAACATGGTGTCTTTGGGGTTGTAAATAGTCTTCTATAATGCATCCAACTTACTTGAGGGAGAGTAACTGCAAAGGAAGAATCCCCAAGAAATATTTAAGTCCTAAGTGGACTGTCACATTAAGTTCTGCTTGGCACAGTTGTATTTGGTTGGTTGGTTGTTTTTTTTTGATACAGAGAATGAAAGGCTATCCTTAAACTTCACAGGTGAAAGTTTCTTCATTTATTAGTTAGGATTTTAGAACTGGCAACTTGCACATTCTTAAACTGTGGAATTAAGGACAATTCCAAGAAGAGCATGTTCATTATTTGGATTTGTTTCTTTAGCTGTACACGAGTACAGTTTTTGTCTCCTCTCCTTTGCCCAAATTATTCAGGATCACAGTTTGATGACCACAGGTTGTTGGACAGTGCAGTGATAACCTAACGTGCTTAGTTCTTGGTCAGCTAGTCTCCTAGTCATCTCCTCAATTCTGTGTCCATCCTCATGCCCTGTGTCAGCAGCCCATTCAAAACCCATCTTCTGGTATTGCAATATTGCATTCACTCACCTGCATGCTGGGGAATGCCCATTGTGTAGCTGAAATAATTATTCCAGACAGCTGTTTGATTTTCTGTGACTTCAGAGCTTGGATTTGTGAGGACAGGAAGCTGACACTAAAGAACTACTTGTTCTGCCTTGCCGTCTGTACAGTCACGTTCCCTTCTCAGATACGGGAACATAAAAGAATAGAAGGGAAAATAAGGGATTAGGTAGGAGTTCAGTTTCTTTTCAGACTTCAATCAATTTGAGATGAAATCTCCTGATCTCTGGTGTGCACTACAGAGGATCAAGAGGCTGCTGAGCTTGCTTTCCATGCACTCTTTGAGAGGTCTGTGGTTCTAGTGCTTTATAGTAAGCCTAAGAGAAATCCGAAAACCAGTCTTACTCTGATTGTAAGCAGCTGCTCCCCTTGAATAGCCCAGCTGGCAGATTCCAGCAGTGAGAAGTCCCCTGTGCATCAGCTGTGGGACTGATTCCATTCCTGAGCCTTCTGCCAAAAACGTGGGCTTCTTGAGAGCGTGCGTACCTTGACGTCACTGCAAACTTCCATTTTATGTCAGGATACCAAGCAGAGAGCTTGGCTCTCCTGATCAGGCCTAGTTGCTGTCCACGATCCTTCCCAGTTGTACAGGTGTATGGTGCAGGAACCACTAAGACAGTGGCTCAGAAGCCCACTGGGGTTAGTACAGAGGGAGATGAGTGTTCTGGAAGCCGTGGACACTATCACTTTAGCTACCAGGTGCCGTTTAAGAGGTCTGTCATCTTTGGACTTGCTGTTCTACAAGAGACTTCCCAGGAGATGACCAGAGACGACAGGCTCAGTTTCGGGGGGCAAACAAGTAGTGTTTGTGACAGCGTATTGTACCGCTCCCCAGTTATTTCCTTCTCCCTAATTCCTGGTTTGTCAGCGAGAAGCCCACGCCTTTTCTAATATCAGTTAACAGAATCTGAGGACGGACTTGGGGCCAACTGAACACAGCTACGTCTCATGGCACATCTGTGGGGTAGTGCTTGGCAATGGAGCATATTTTGCTTCAACATCACCAAAGTAAAAATAAACCAACATCAGGGGCTGAGGTTTAGCCATCCTCCTACAGCACGGTATAGGTTTTGGCCAGGTAATTGTGCCTTGCACAATGCCTTGTGCTGTTAATAAGAAATTTGCCTACTAAAAGATGAAAGCGTGTTTAATTCAAAGCACTGGAATGTACTGAAGGCACTGATACCCCTTAATTAAAGTGTGACAAAGGAAACCTGTATTTCTCACCATTCTAGCATGCAAGTTGAAATTTGTTTTTGCCACGTGCAGAAACTGCTCATCTCATTTTAATATCTGCCATTTATGCTATAATCTAATAAAATTGAATACTTCTAACCAGTATGTGAATTTAATGTATTTAGTATCGCTAACTTCCAACAGCAAAAGTAGATGCGCCACCTAAACCCAAAAGGGCTCCCAAGGCCAAGAAGGTGGAAACTATGAACTCTGACTCGGATTCAGAATTTGGCATTCCAAAGAAGACCGCAGCACCCAAAGGTAAGCATTTTGGTGTAACGCTGATCAGCAGCATGCAAGTCTGTGCGCTCTGTAACACAGGGTCAAGATGATTTTCAAAAGGAAGTAGTCTCTAAGCGCAGAACCTCGTTGGTTTATTAGTAAATGAATCACTAGCAGATTACTCAGCCATGAGCCCTTTGTGTGACAAGAGTAGTTTACTGACTTTTGACAATCAATAATGTGAACTTTTTATCTGACCTTAACTGTTGGGAATGCATTTAACAACGCCAACCCCCTGTTAATTGCTCAGCTCTTCTATTGGGTGCTGCTTAGTTTCATTCTTTGATCTCAACTTCATACGAGTCAGTAAAATTCTGGTAGTTGGTAACTAATAAATGAGGTTTTCTGGCTCTTGTTGGCAGCCCGGTCTCAGATGCCAGAGTCCTCAGAAGAGAATGACAGCAGCGTATCAGCATACGCAGCGATTTAATCAGAACAGTCCGTAAAGGGAAAGGATGCGCCACTGCTGGTGGCTGCCGTTAGCAGTACATTTACCGAGCTGTGAAGGTGAAGTAAATGCTGCGTAATTAGTACAGAAGGCTACTGAGGCTTTGCAGTGCGTCAGGAGTCTAGAAGTTTAGCTAATGAAGTCTGGCCCTGTCTTGAACCAGCAGCATGAATTGATAGGGTGAATGGTAACGTCAGAAATATAAAAGCGATTTAAAACTGTGAATATCAAATACATTGTATGTTACTGCTGTTGTGAAGATTGTTAAGCTATAAACTAAATTTCACCTTTAACACATAGACGTTACTAAAATGTAGTACTTTCACATTTTTTTTCACTTTGCTGAATGTTGTTTATTTATTTTCTTTATTAAAAAAAAAATCGAAACTAAATTTATATATTCTCTCACCTAGGAAAAGGTAGAGGGGCAAAGAAAAGGAAAGCATCCAGTTCAGAAAACGAAGGTGAATACAACCCTGGGAAGAAGACACCTAAATCTACACCAAGCAAGGTCAGTTTCTGCTATGGTCCATCCTTCTTGTAAAATAACAACAGCACTAATAACAACAATACCCTAATGGATTACTTTAACTGAAAGGTACGTGTTCTTACTGTATGTAGTTTGCCAATACAGCAACAGGGGTGTAGGTGTTAGAGAAGGTTTGCTTCAGTTGTGAATGTTCAAATGCAGCATGTGCAGAGCTTCACAACTGATTCGTCTTTTCTTTTCCAAAGAAATCTAAGAAGGCCGCTTTCGACCAGGATTCGGATGTGGAGATCTTTCAGTCGGGCTTTGCCTCTGAAACTGCCCCGAAGCCCCGGACAGGCCGGGCTAGAAAAGAAGTTAAATATTTTGCAGAGTCTGATGAAGATGATGATTTTGATATGTTTAATTAAGTGCCCAAAGAGCACACAAATGTTTTCCAACAACTATCTTGTGTTGTCCTTTTGTCCCTTCTGTCGCAAACTTTTGTACATTTGACTTATTTTATGTGATAATGTAATTGATGGTTTTTATTATTGTGTGTAGGCATTTTAACATTTTGTTCTTACACCTACAGTTTTATGCTCTTTTTTACTCATTGAAATGTCATGTATTTGTCTGACTGGCTTGTAGAGATGTTCTAGACAGCTGTGCTAAAGCACATTTTAATTGTCATGGTTGCAAACAGCAAACCTGCTTTTTGAAATGAAGTTTAAACATTAAAAAATGGAAAACTATCTTGTGTGTGTGTGTGTGCATGTGTAAAATTTGGACTAGAGGGACTATTTCTACACAGGTTTTTTAAAATAAATATATTTTATTCTTTGCCAGGAGACTCCATGGAAAAAGGTAAACAGTATATGAACATAGAAAGCATTGTTAAACAATCTCAATGTACAAACAGAGCCAGTGAAAGTACATCACAGACTTGCTAGAATATATAAAAAAAAAAAAAAATCCACTAGTGCTTTAAATGAAACCTAAGAAACTGACACTTTAAATCTGTTAACCATTCTACCACAGTTTTCACTCTGCTTCATGGTGATTTAACAAGGCCAAGAAGGCAGATCCTCTCCTTGTATTTCTGGAAGTCCTAGCTGTACTTCCCTAGCACCCGGAAGGCTGGATAACCCAGCTAGTTCCCGGCAGTTGATTCTTAAGGAAATACCCTAGACTCACCAAGTCAAAAGCTGTAAATGAGTCTGCTGGTTACCATCCCATGAAGCTTCCCTAATGGCTTGTGAACAAGTAAACAAAAACATGGTAACACTGAGAAGTGTTTCTGCCTTGGAGGCTATCGTTACTGTAGAAATGTTGTAGTTACTTGTGGAGCTAGGTCACCAGCCAGGTAAGAAACCACTTTTTTCCTTTTAAAGTGACGTTAACAGTGGAACAAATATCTGAATAACTGGTCTGGCAGTTACTGCTGATACTGATGTCTTTTCTGCTAGTGCAGTGAATTTTTGTATACTTTTTTACAAGGAAGGAGATGCAAACTGAGGGCATCAAAGAGAAGTTTTCATTTAACTAAATCAGACGGTCCTTTCGACTTCCTTTCCTGGATGTGTACAGTAGTCCATTTCGTCTGGTTGGTGTCTTGATCGCTTTAGGTATGAGAGACAAAAGGAAAGCACCAAACATCCAGTATAGAAAGTACAGCCATACAGTTGTATGTACAAAGTCATCAGAATGCAACCAGAATTTAAAGTCTGAGATCTGTCTTGTCACCATGCAGTCTTGAATGTTCAGAGGAGAAAACAGAAGCTTAACTATTTTTTTTTGCATGAAATGGCTGATTTAGAGTTTCAAAAGTTTGCATTTTCTATTTTTAAGAGTTTAAACAGCAAGGAGTATATATCGATACATATGAAAATTTCTTGGTCCTTGTTGAGTTTTTATCTATATATATATACATATATAGATATATATTAAGTCCAGAAACTAAGCAGCAGTAAAAATGTTTCTCTTGCTTTTCATCCCTGTACATAAGGTATTAGGAATGTCTGAAGTAGCTGGAAAATGTCTTATTGCACCATGGGGGATTGACTGACACTGCTGTTATCCACTGAACTAGGTGAGATACTGGGACTGTGTTCTGCAGTGTTTCCATTTGAGGTCGGTGTCAGTGGTTCGTGTCCTTCAGAGTTCTCCAACATTTCCTGAATGAGAGGCGGCATGGATCCAGGAATTTCCATTTTCAATGTAATGACACGTTCTGCACCTTTAAAAAGAAAACAAAAAGAAGTTCTTCCCATTAGGACGATTTGTACAATTTCTTTTTCCTTAGCACCATCAGTGGTAATTTCAGGGTACATTATTTTAATGGATTCGGTGTCTCCCTCTGTAGTTCTGCATACAAAATTACGTAAGTGAACTGCTTCATTCATTGCAGGAAAATGGAGTTAGATGAGCACTCCTTAGCAAATTAGTTTTAAATTGTGATCGTAGCAATTGATATTACAGCACAGGTAAATTGGATGAACCGCTTCTTTTCAGAGACGGAACCAAAGTGGTATTAAACGATACTGACAAATTAAATTCAACTGTGATCACTTAGATGTCTTTATAAATTGGAATATACTTCACAGCCTTTAATCCGGACTGGATCTGCAAGGAGTACAGCAGGACAAAAATGTTGCCTGATTCATGTTAAATAGGTCCTCATCTATTTAACAGAGTAGGCACGTTAAATAGGCGCAGTAATATATCAGAAGTAAATATTTCTTTTCCACATAGCAAACTGTGAAGTCAGAATCAGAATTTAACAACCCCTTGCGCTATAAAAGACCAAACTCAGGCAAATGGATACTTTTGTGAAGCTGCCTTCTGTAGCCCGCAGGTGTTTTGTCTCGTGCTAATTAACCACAAAAGTACACAGAAACACTGTTTACATCTGATTTAACTGAAGCTAACCACCCGTTCACTACTTATCCTCCAGTAACAACAATGGGTATTTTTATATAGAGACAGCTTTGCAGGCTATTGTGTGTAGGATTAAACACAATTACTATATTAATCCTGACTACTCAGACTGTGAGACAATAACACTAGTACGGGGGGAAAAAACCAACGCAATAAAACACAGTGCTCCTAAGATGCATTGAGGCTTCTTGAACACGTCACACATGCTGGAAAGACCAACGCACACCCTGCCCAGTTCCCTCACACCACTACATCTGCCCCGTACAGGCAGCACCCTGCCAGGCACCGGCAGTTACCTCTGGGGGACCCGCGCAGGGACTCCTAAATTACTGACACACAGAGGAGACCTCACGTGCTGGATGGACAGAACTCCTTGGAGAAAAGAAAGGTTATTGCTAGGGAAAGCTGGATCTGTAAAGCAGCGTAAAGCCGTCCCTCTGAACACTGCTACCTGCTGCTGCTTCCAGGGATAAGCAAGCAACGGTCAGAAAGCCCTGGACTATTTTCAGGCACCAGTAACACCCATGCAACCTAGGTGCTACATCCTGCTGCAAACAGGTAGTGTATCTGAAGGACTGAAAGTAAGATACTCAACATTCAGCTACTAAGTGGTGAGGACCATAAAGAGACTTAATTCAGTATTTTTGAATTAAATGTCTAGCAGTGAGTGTATACAGTAAAGATTCTGTTCCACACCGAGACATGAATGTGCTTTACACAGTTTGTTGCTGGTGGGAAAAGGATTTCATCTATCCATCAGGACAGCTTCAGACAATTTATAGCATCAACCTCAGAGTTCAAATATCTGGTATAATACATCTCATAAGATTCCTGACCATCAGCTTAAAATTAGTCAAATGGAATATGAATCTGTGCTTTTTTAAAATGAAAAAAAAAAGGGAAAAAGAGCCAACAAAATTTAGAAGAAAATATCCTGACTATTGCAGAAACGTTCCAGAGGGAGCCTGTGGATATATTTTGCTCATCCACATTGCTACAATGTACACGCTGGAGGGAGCACACTCCCTCACAGCAATAACCCCAGGCTGGAGGGGAGAGCTTGTGTCCATGCCTTAGCTGAGGAGCTTCAAAAATCATCTACAAGGGCAATGACCAACTTCCCACACAAATACTGATGAAGCAGTCCCCTAACTAACCAGCTTAACTGTCAGGAACAAAGGAGCAAGCACCACAACTGCAAAACCACTGATAACTTCACACAGAACTGCATGAAGAATGTAGCACTGTGTACGTAAAGCAGAACCAATTTCAACATGGCAGTTACATGAACAAGAAGGAAAAGAAAGGTCAAGAGGACCTCCCAGTTATGTTAAAAACAAACAAACAACCGCCCAGGTCTTCAGGCCTGTTTCCTCTGAAAGTAGCACTGAATTACTGTGAGATGCGGTACCTTTTGCACTGATGCTACGAAGATCTGTGATTTTCATTAAGATCTTTGGAAACATATGAGGCTTGTTGGGTCGTCTCTTTCGGATATAAATTTTCAGTGCCTCAAGCAATGGTTCCTGAAGCTTATCCACTTTCATCGGTTCTTCGAGGTCCTGGCGATCTGCAGAAAGTATCAGATCACTGATTTTAAATACATTTTTTTCATCACAGAAAAAAAATCACAGAAGTGAAAATCTTCCATGTTCTTAATTCTCCCTGAATTTCATCATTTCCTCCACTTATGTGGAGAAATACGCTGTGCAGCTTGTATTCCATAGGAAGAAGACAAATCCCAGCTTCCCAAAACTTGGACTCATTTTCCCTTGGTTACTGGGGAGGTTTGTAATTTGAGTGAATTACCAGTACCTCCCTCTCCACGGGGAAAATACCTTGCTGTAAACAATACCTAGAATTAATTTTGTACGAATAATTTGTAAGATAGCTAGGTATACAAAGAGATTACAGATGGTTTATTTTTTGCATCGATACCAACCCAAAGTGAGTTACCATCATATATCAGCAGATGGCAGTGCTAGCTTGAGTGACAGCAAACGTCACCGTAAAGCCGGATACACCAGTAATACATTCATGACGTGTCAGAATCCATCACTGCTTTTGATGGGATATGGTTAGAGACACAAAACCAGAATGATTTTGTACTGAAGGTCCACTGTCAACAAAGACTGACTTTTGTTGTTAGAACAGTTGGTCTTTAATAGCAGTTAAAGTACTGTAAAGTGTAATTATGCAAAAAGGAGTATCGAGATCGCATTTCAGTAAAATGGCGCAGCTAAACACAGTCTGATTCTAACGCTTGTTCAAAATTTGCACAGTAGGAGAGAAAGTAGGTGATTAAAATTAACAGAAACTTACAGAGAATTTCAGAAATTATCTGAGACTTTTTTGTCTTTTAAATCTACAATTTTACCTGATTTTACCTGGCACTGTCCTTTTCAGTTGTAATCAGACGCCCCCAGAATCACAGCCTACTTTTTCTAAAGAAGGTTATCACCAATGATGTCTGTACGAGTGTAACTATGTGCATGCAATTTTATTTACGAGCAGAAGTTGCATAAAGGGCGTCTTGCTCTAGCACAGGTCATTCATTCACACAGGTGCCCACATACTGCTTAGGAAAAATGCAAGAGGGTATATATAACCTGTGGTCCTTTATGAGGCAGGCAGTATGATCAGCTGCCCGACAGTCTGATCCTATTCATTCAAAACCCTAATAAAAATAATAACCATCACCAGTGGAAAACAAATCTTTTGTGTAGGTGGCTGTAGATAACTTCTGTGTAATATATAATAATACTACGTACGTATCTTTATATATATATATATACATGTTTTAGTGCAGGAAAGCCAAACAAGTAAAACATAAATGAAGAACTTATCGTGTCTGTCCTTTTCAAACGCATCTGAATTCGCGCAGTACGGTACCTCCACAGATTAGGCAGATGGCACTAAGGAGACCGGTTTCTGTATCATCCATTTCCAAAGGCAGGAGCTGGTTGGCAAACGTGAACACGAGATCGGTCAGCGGGCCAAATCCAGCATTGTGCATCTGAGTTCGGTTTAGGGTAAGGCCATCTGAAAAGGTCATGGTGTCTTGTTCTGGCGTGTATCTTGTGCAAATTCTAAGGATCTGTGGAGGGATAAAAAATGAAATCTGAAGAATTCAGTCCTCGAGAGGTTTGCTGCATTCTCCCAGTGCGGCAAATTACCCAAGGAACTGAAGCACACGTTCATGTCAAAGCGATCTGAAATCAAACTCCAGTACGTTCAGTTCCAGTAGCACAAAATTTCTCTAGTACAACAGAAATAAATACTTAATAGACTATGATTAGTCTTCTATGACAGAAATTGGTCACTTCCAAATTTACCCTCTGGTTATGAAATAATCAAAACTTACATGCAGTTCCCATGACTAACTCATCAACATTACCGTAACAATCACAGAAAGTGCTCTTTAATTAGTATGCTATACACGCCTACCTACAGGACGTTATTGCAATGCCGCTCTGATCCCCGCAAGACCATAAAAATGTCTCACCTTTTCAAACACACACGTTATTTCATTGATTTGGGGGATCAATTCTGCGTGACAGTGCTTCTCTGGGTTGTGTCTTTGGTAAGGACAAACCCCCCTCTGTCTCGTGTGAGTACAGATAGCTTCGAGTTGGTGAAGGAGGCAGAGCGTACCTTGTGCTTTGGGGTTCCTTCATTTCAGCCGTGATAGCAAACCACAGAAAATACTGCTGTATTAACGCAGCCAGATGTGCAGCAAGTGAACAGATACTCCGTTGGAGCAAGGACAAAATGGAAAAGCAGCCAAACAAGCAGAGGCACAGAAGGTAATTCCTGGCCATCACGAACTCGAATAAAACACCATCCCTGCATGCTGCAATGCTCCCCTGTCCCCTGGTGCCTCCCCCGTGCCAGCAGGCTGCCGTGCTCTCCCACAGACCGGCGCAGGAGCCGGGAAGTGCCAATGCACACAGAGGCAGGACTTCTGCTAGAGCGCAGCACTACTGCTTGCTCAGAAAAACCAGCCTACTTCACCCCTGGCTTTTTCAACTAGAGGAGCCCAGCTTCAGGCCACTGTACGGTTAGTTCTTGTCAGAAGCCAGATGCTGACACAGTAGCTATATGCTGGTTAAGATCTCCGCACACATTTGTGCTTTGCCCGTTTCCCTCTCCACAGCTCAGGAATGCTCCGCTGCTCAGGGATCGCATCGGGCTTGCCCCAGGTGCCACCTCGAGATGGCGAGATCCTCGCTGCTCACTGCAGCTGCGAGGCCACTACTCATCTTATCCTTCCCGGGCGGCAGGACAAGGTGACTTTTGAGTCAGAAGTCCCTGCTGCTCTTCTGCCACTTCCTTCCCCCGAGCACCTTCTCGCCACGGCCGGGGCTGGAGGAGAAGCCACGGCCCCGTCCCGCTGGCAGCGCCCTCCCCAGAGCCGCTGCAGGGACAGCCCCCACAAGGCGCTGCTTGTCTCGCCAGCCGGGAGCTTGCTGCCGAGCGGATTCGCAAACTTTGGACCTTCACATGGCAGCACGTGGCCAGCAGCCCGAGGGGCCTGCCCGACTTCCCTCTCCCACTGTTAGTGCACGGCCTGCGACGCCGAACCTCCCAGCAGCCAGACGCCTGGGAAGCCCCAGCGGTGCTCGTGAGGGCGCAGAGCCGCCTGCGCGGTGCCGTGGTGTCCTGCTGCAGGCGAGGGGTTTGGTCCTGGTGTTTGCCTGTGTGATGACACCACCCCGCACTGACCCCAGACGAAAGAGCACTCCAGGGGAAGGTGCGGATTGACACCTTTAAACTGGACGCGGAGGAATGCAGAGCACAGGAATAAAACACCGAGGATGCTCTGCACCACGTTACGAAATGCCCCTGGGGTAACATCTGCGTCGGGAGCGGAGCTGTCGTGTGCGGCACTGCCCCGTGTGCACGGCTGCTCCCCACGAGCGCTGGTGTAAGGATGCAGTGCAGGATGTCCGTCCCGCGGCACGCTTGTGTAACATATCTCAGTGCTTAATGTTTCGAAAACCAGAGGTGGGAGAAGGCTTATCACTAAATTCAGCCAAACTAAGCTAATCCAAACCAAAATCTTGCGGGAGTCCAGCTGATTAGCTAAGGCTGCGGCCCTATTTTTCCAGGGCCCGACTGCATTTATTTCCCATACAGTCATCTTACTTTGTTTTAAAGATTCGACTGCACAGATTTACACAAATGTAACTGAGCACAGGGAGAATTTTAATTACTTCTGTGACTACCCGGGCTCTGAGTCAGAGGCCCCCACCACTTGGCGGCTGACCAGGCTGGGGCTGGCTCTCCCACTTTCATCTTTGCCTGGCAACACTGCCCCAAATAAGCAGGGAGGAGAACGAGGAGGATATGGCATGTGAGAGACCTACCAGGAAGCTCTTATTTCTCTTTTAAAATTCCTTGGTAAGAGACTTAATGGGGTGTATTTCTGCAGAAGGCTCTTGAGCTGTTTTCCATCTGAGTAATAACCTTATCTCACATTGTGGGTACACGCCGAAGCACCGAGACTCTCTGTGGTTGGCCAGATGTGTTTTACATCGTTCCCCTGCCCCTGAATTGGAATAAACTCTTGAACTCATTCGAATCAATGACCAAGAGAGGCACACACTCATGTTCTTCACTAACCACAAATTCCCTCTAATATAAGTGATCTGAAAAGGCTGATGGTAACTCCAAAGGTTCTGAGTAATTACCGAAGTGTATTTGAGGATTATTAGCAGGAATTAATGTTACCAAGCATGGCACCCCCTCAGTAAAAGAAAGCATGTTTACCATGGTCTACGCTGCCAGTAACCACCGGCAGCTCTCTCCCCTAAAGTTCACCCTTGCTTGTACTTTGATATCTTCAAAAGGCATGCTAAGGAGAGACGGGAGGGACCCGCCAGAACAACAAACATCTCTTCAGAGCCCACCTGGAAGAACAGACCGTGGAGAAAGGAGACGCCACACGTTGGAAACGTTTGTCAGCCCAGACAACTGGAGGCCGAGCACGTGCCTCCTGGTGTACGACAGGCTACCGACTCCCCCATGGTCCCCGCGTGCCGTCAGCCCCGCGCCGTGGCTCTGACGCGAAGACCTGACCGGTCACTGCTCCTCAGGGCTGCAGCTGAGGAACACTCCCAGGCTGCATCCACACCAGGAACAAACTGGGGGTTAGGTGACGTGGCCCAGAGCCCCACGAGCATGCACAGGAACAGGCTTCCAGGAGCCTTGCAGAATGTATCATTAAAACCTACGAGGCCTCTGGAATTTAGTTACTTCCAGGCGCAGGCAGCGACTGGGAAGGCTCCTCACAAAAGGCAGCCTTCAGGCTTTTGTACCTAAATGCTGCTTGAGCCTTTAATTGGATGAGCCTGCAGTGGCTCAGACGGGGCACTGGCACAGCTGAAGCTCAAGTATGTGTTTTCTGCAGTGCACTTAACTTGACTGGAGCAATCAGGTCTCAGGTTTCTCCTACATTCCTTCTACATTATCCCACAACACACTGTTATTAAACTCTGAGACAGATCATTTAAAATGTTTTCTTCTTTTTTTTTTTTTTTTTTTTCTAATTTATGCCCTTCATCAAGATCTGTGAAACGCTATGGATATTGCTGAGTTGCTCTTAAACCTTTCTTGGGCAAACTTCCAGTGTCAAAGTGAAGTTGATTTCAAGCTCATATTCACTGAAGAACATATGGGAAATGTCAGCACTTCAAAATAAGAAATCACTGTATCTTTCTCCATTTTAAACTGTCTAGAAGACATCCTCCTAATGTCCTCAGCGTTGTTCAGATTTTGTAACTAAGCCAAGTATTTGAGTTGTCACTCTGCTCTTAAATGCCACTTGCAGCCATAAATAAGGTTCTTGCCCATGATTAAAGGACCCTTTTGTTTTAAAGAACATATCTTGAAGTGTCTATGAGTCAGTAACAAACAGGAAAAAAAAAAGAAAGAGAAAAAAAAAAAACAGACACACAACCCTACGGATCACACAAAACCAAGAATATCCAGAAAGCTGCATTTACAAAATCGTGCTGCCATAAAATTGTTACCTGCTTTAAAGAGATTTGTTAAGGTTAAGTCGGGCTTTCTTTAAGAAATCCTGTTTCTCCACGTTAGCTGCCATGGCCAGATGGGACAGATTCCCAAGAAGAGAAGCCCAAGCAGGTGACCTGTGGCGGGGCAGCAGCAGGTGAACAAACCTCCCCGGCGCTCCGTGCCCATCAGTACAGGTTACTCCGCGTTGCAAATGCCCGCCTTGTGTTTACGTGCAGGATTTTACTACAGAAGTTTAAAAATGACATTACTAGGGATGAGCATTCAAGGACTTAGGGTTTTATCCATCAGATTTAAGAGAGACTGAACTCTGGACTCCTTCCACATTCGCTCTGCCAGAACAAAACGAGGCTGCTGATGCTCCTGCTGCAGGGCCAGCGGACGAGCAGACAGAAGCAGTCACTTTTACGAGGGTTACTGACTGAATTTTAGTAATATTTATCCCTGAAACCTTTGGCTCCAGAGCAAATATAAATTCCACCATTCTCAATTGGCGCCTTCAACTATCTGGTGAGGCCTGATGCTATTTCCCTTCCAGAATTTTTGTTTGTTTGTGTATAAAACGATTCCTTGACCCAAATCCAATAGAGCTTATTAACTTCCTGGCAGCAGCTCCCCTGTCGGGGTGTCAGGAGTTTTCGGCATCGAAGGCTGCAAGATCCAACCGAGCCCTTGACGAGGCTTATAAATGCTTACGATTCGCCCTGGTGCAGGAGGGCTGGGGCAACGAGACCCTGATCCTGAACACGGGTGCAGGACGGGATCGCTGAAGAAAGGCACCTGAAGCACGCACGGGGGGCTGCTGGCAGGCACCAAATGCCCGTGCTCACGCAGCAGGAGGGGAAACCGGTGCTCACGGTGCGGGTGTACGGCAAAATAAAACACTCCGAATGTTCCTCGTGATTAGGAGAACCAGCTCGCTGGGGGGAAATAGGCTCCATTGAAAACAGTGCTGAAAGTACTGAAATTTAGCTTAAATAAAGATACAGAGCTGCATTGCAATTCAGATTATGTGCAGGTGATGTGGGTTTAATGGATATGGGCATTTCACAGACCGTGCGCGCACGGCACATTACTGTGGTAGTGGTTGCGGTAATTATCCCTTTTTCTTTTTAAGCAGCACATAAAATACTCACATAAAGCTTGTATAAATGTCGCACGGGAAAGTTAGGACCCTTCACAGCATGCACACCTTATCTGCTCCTGCTTCTGCAAAAGCCTCAGCTCTTCCCTGCTACGGGTAGCTACGGCACTGGCTACGTCTGTTTGCTCAGGTGTGCCACTTTCCCCAGTTTTGTCAAAAATAAAGACGGGTGATCAGGAATTGCAGACCTCAGTAAAATTCATAAGTACAGCTTGAATGCTGACACATTCCCCCAGAACAGAAGCAGTGAATCATACTAACAAAAAAGAATCAACCCTTTCTATCCGTGAATTAGTTGAAATATACTCATCATTTACTACCTGCTTCATTATTAATATTATTTAATAAGCTTTTATTTAACCTCCTTGATCAAGGTCTGTGAAATGCTTTTATCTGGACCTGTGCCTTTGTCTAGAACTTTATCCGGCCCGTGTTGAGCCATGGGCTGGACTTGACAATCCTTGTGGGCTCCTTCCGACTCTAAATATCCTATGCTTCTATGAGAATCTTCTGATAAAAATGCCAGCAGAAAAACCACCCCTAAATACTTGGTAACGTCCATCCAGTTTGTATGAGGTAAGCAATAAGCAGAGCTACCAGGAGACCTCACACCACGTAGGGGACCAGGCATGCTCGATGGGGTAAGCTCTGTTAACTGCTCCCAAAAAAGAGCTTCAGGAGCTCACAGGATCCTTCACAATTACAAAACTAGAGTACGAATTTTTTTCCAGTAGCTACAGACACAGTAAATGGGAGCTGCAAGTAGGGGGAAGCTGCTTAAGTCCTGAAGTTTTAGGGTTAAAAAGTTTGGAATCACAGATTTTCGTTTTATGTTGACCCCTTCTCTGCACCACCGCTTTTGGCTATTTTCTGTAGTTTGCAAATACAAAGCAATTCTCCTCCTCTACCTCTGGCAGAATACATTTGAGGAAATGCCAAACTTTATAAATGATTGTATGCCTTTTGGTGTAAGAGGAACATAACTGCACCTTATCATACCAGAGCTAATGACTACAGGCATGAGATTGGTAATAAATGGCTCTGTCTTGTGGAGGGACCACATACAATAACGAAGAGACAGTCTGGTCTGAATGAGTGCCCGGACGAGGCGGACAATGAGAGGTGAACCTTGAACACTGCAGGGCAACCTCAGCTTTCCCTTTTTTTATAGGCCAAAGAATAATATCCCTGCCCCTCTCCCACCCACTTTTCCTCCTACATCAATGTCCTCTAGATGCGATTCTTCAAAACAGCTTTTGACAGCACAAGAGGAAAAGGTCACAGCAGTTAATGTCTTCCTCAATATGATCCTGCTTGAAGCAATGCACTTTTAGAAATTCCAAGATTAATTACTTCAAATTCTCCAGGTTAAACTCCCGTGTTATGCCAAAAAATATAGCTACAGTAGCCATCCTACAAAGGGCTTCCTGGCCATACTGAAAAGTCACCTAGTTCAATAAGGACCAGACGGTTTATTCTCAGAAGAAAACATTTAAAAGATGTATAAAATACATTTGATATCTTTAAAACACATTTAAAGCATTAACTGCTTTACTTAAAGCTATTGCTACGGTCAACAATAAAGAGCATATTTGCCATTAAAAGCCTGAAGACCTCTAAGGTCTTTATAAAGAAATGATGAGATCCCAGAGGGCTTCTCTGAAGGTCAGTGTGACAGAAACAACTGCAGACAAAGAGGGAAGATAGCTTGCCTTGACCTAGTGGCAAGCTCTGGAGGAAAACTTCAAGCCTATCTGCATAGTTTCCTTCTGCAGACTGTATGCCTGCCTATTTAATATTAAATAACATTTTGCTCAAATTTGTACAAAGTCCACTAGAGTCCACTTCCATAGGTAGCACTCCCGAAAGCAAGCAATTCTGTGTACCAAAGGCTTTGTGCCTGCCAGGTTCTAGGAACTTCAGGTTCCAACATCACAACCTGCAAAGAAATCACTCTAAATATTTGTATCTGGTTCCTCAAGTCACCTCATGACCAGAGATCCAGCACTTTCCTGAAACTTCATAAAGAGGACTTCCTCCTACATATTCTTCATACACAGTCCTGGCTGCATGATGTTTTGGAGGGAGGAGGAGGAGAAGGAAGGAAACAGTCACAGTGTTAACAATGGGGACATTTTTCCAAAGTTGTACGTATTTCAGTTATTGCTGCAATACCAAAACGTGCCCTTCGTTCAGCTATGTTGAAATCCACAAACTGTAAGGACTTACTACGTATCTTGAGAAGTAGAGTCATCCATATAACCAATATCAGTAGACATGTTAGGGTGCACTCGCGACTGTACCGGTAAGTTTAACTATGCAACTGTAAAGCTGGCGCAGTATTTAACCTTCTGTCAATTACAGCAATAGAGTGTACTAGAAAATAAATCAGTAGTATAGTAACAATATTAAAGGTACGTACCAGTATGTCCAGGCAGGCTGCTTTAAGTAGAGTTATCTGGTCTGCAATGGTCAAACTTGTAAAGCCTGGCAATCGTTTTGCAAATTCCACTATTTTAATAATGCACTTTGTCGCAAGTTCACTGAATTTGTCCCAGAGCCCAAGGTCCAGTCGAACCCGATGGTCTGCGCTAGAGTTCTGGAAAGAAAGCCAGAAGGCACCATAAATCAAAAACATCCTTTTCAGTAAGTGGTTTTCAAGGGAAAGAAAGAAACAACAACCGAGTATTCCTTCTAGAAGTGCTCTCTATTAACATTCCAGGCAATTTCTGCAGTTTGCTGTTGGGATGATGCTGTTTTTAAACTTGGATTAATCGCCTGAAAATTCCTTGGATATTTCTCTGTTACTTATGATTGCAGAGGCCATCTGTACAAGGAATACAAATGAACTTAAACATTTCCAAATGCCACTATCATTATTCTTCCTTGCCATTATATAATAAGTGCATTGAGAGAGACAATTTACAGTTGTACCCCAGAAAATAAAATGAACAGTGGAACAAGAATATTGGGTCCTCATCTGGAAAAAGCAGCACAACATTTGGAACATAGTTTCACATACTTAAGATCTCAGCAAATTAGTTCTACTTAATTTATCTGCTCTGTGGCTCTGCAAGGGTTTTACAGCTTTCTCAAGCTACAGTCTCCCATGAACTAAACAGCATTTCTTTACACAACGTTACAAGAAGCACTATGTGTGATGATGAATGCTATATGCTCATTTGATGGGGCATCCAATATGCATCCTCCTGTTTGAAGTGTTACAAAGACGTTCCTGCTGCATCTTTCAGTGACCTTAGATCGATGTATCTTAATGCAAAAGTCCGTAATTTCCTAGAATACACAGCAATATCTGTGTTAATTTTGCAATTAAATTCATTTTTGCACATTCAGACAAAGCACTTAACCCTTAAATAGATTAAGCACGAAGAGCACGTTAGACGAGAACTGACTCAAAAGCTTCTGTCATTTATTTGAGATTAGTCCAACAAAATTTGGAATCAACTCAAGAGTTGACCTTGACTCAAAAAAAGACCTCAGGAGTCATCTCCAACCCATCTGTGATTCAAAAAACAGATGAAGATGGAGCTCTGAAATACCTGATGCTCCTCTCCGCTGTTCCTAGCGTGCAACACTTCCCCGTTTTGCCAGCATTTGGATCCAGTGTTGCTTGTGATCGTACATCTTAACTTTAAAATTACATGAGAGGAGTCTCAACTTGACACTAACTGACATGGCAGGTAAAAATACATCAAAAAGCTTTCAGTTTACACGGACTGCACTTCCTCAGAGGAAACATCTCCAGTGACCTTACCACCGACACTGCAGATGGTGAGGACATCTACCCCCTTGGAAACAGCTGGAGACCTTCAAAGGAGTCATCAGTGGTGGCTGCATTTTGTCTCCCTCTCTCTTGCACACACATACTCCTCTTCTCAGCTGTGACTAATGCTGCTTAAGCGGAGGCGAAACGGCTGGGTGGCATCCCACTGCCACTCTCTTTAGCCATCTGGGCCCCTCTGAGATTCAGGGTTGGGTTTGGCACCAAGGACACCTCATATTGAGTGAGCGGTGTAAAGGGGCCCTAATTCAGCCAAAGGAAAATCGCTTACGTGGAAGGAATTCTCCAACCAGCCAAAACTGCACCCAAATGGTTTGTCACCTTGGACGCCATCGCCTTTCTTCGGTTCTTTCACAGGAAGGACAGACTGAAGAAGTGGAAGGGAGGCCATGGGCTGTAGATGCTGTCACCAGGCCCCCATTCCCGCTGCCTCACCCTGTCCCCTGCTGCCTTGCCTCCACCACCACCACCGCAGTCACACACGGGAAAGTCACGATGGGTCCTGGGGAGCCACCAGCCTGGCATTCACCTTCACTTGCAACAGAGTAGAGATTCCAGCCAGTAATATTTATACTAGGCCATTATCACAAAAAATAAATGCTAATCATGATAAAGAGTTTAAAGGTGCATACGTGCTCTGCCCTGCTCCCCTCCTTCTTAAGGGATAAGAAATTAACTTCACCACTTCTATTTGAATTTTTATTCTGGGAACAATTTCTATTTTTTTTTTTAAATGACAGTCAAAAAGATAGGAGAAAATGTCTTTATAATGCTAAACCTAAAGAATTGCCTTCAAAACGGTCCTAAACTAATGGGTTAACAGTCATTGTAATGCCCTTTGAAACATTTCTTTCGGCTACTGGAGTATGCATCCTTCAGATTTATTTTATTTCATCCTCAAGGACCTTGGTGAAATACAGTACATTGGAGGAAAAATAAGATCAAGATGTGCAGTCATTCAGGCTGTAATTAAATTTAATAGGCAGTTTATCCAGTTCATAGAAAGATGGCATAGCGTAGAGCTACACAAAGCAGAGCCTAAAGCAGGAAATCATTTTACAATAGGGTATCCATCTGGAAAAAAAGACGTTGCATGAAACCAGCAAGTGTGAACGAAATCTTCATCAGTATCATATGAGGTTACTTTATCATGCTACACTACTGGCAACGGGAAGTTTGACATGTCTTCTATTAAGAGTAATGCACAGCCGTCTTAACAAATGTAAATCTAACTCACCATTATGCAAACTGAAAAGAAGGGCCAGTTAATAAAATACAAAATAACCTGGTGTTTTATTATGCTGGTTGCCAGATCCTTGGCATCGGGTCTAATGTGGTTTACACATTATCTTTGAGATTCTACAAATGGGACGACTTTTAACATTTCGTTTGGTAATGGATGTAGTTGCAAGCATCATGGAGGATCGCTAGATTTTTAGCAGCATTTCTGAATATGTAAAACCAAAATTGACTCAATATCAATGTATAGGTTGAACAATAGAACACGGGGTTAATAAAATGCATGTTAGAAATAGAAACTTTCATTAAATTTGCCTGGGGATCTCCTCTAACCATGCTGTGAAAAACATGCAGACGCTATGACTTTTCCTGAATATTTTACCGAAGCAGTTTTTTGGGTGTCTTTTCCAGGAGCAGTCTTGCATGTTTTTCAGGCCTTTGCACCAGTGCACATATGGCTGAACAATACTGTAATACACCCTAGTGACATCTTTATCAGTGGTAAAGCCCAACCTTGCTATGAAATCCAATTAAACAGCCATTTTTGCCACATAAATTGATCCCATTTTTTCCATCATTTTTGTTTTCCATTGCAGGACCCTCTGTCTCCACATTAACAATACAGGACGAGGTACTCCCAGAAACATACACAGTAGCAGAATCCCTACTGTCTTTAAAATCCACTTTACAAATGAAACAAGGCTCACAGGGGCACTATCCCCTAATCAGGAACACTTGCTATGCCTCTTTAGTAAAAGCAGTGATGCACTGCAGCTTCACCAAGGACCACGGCACACTTTGCTCAATTCCAGCGTCGGGATAGCTATTTCCTCTCCAATGGCACAGAATAAGAGGCGTGTAACTTCTACGCCAAGGACTTACAAAGAGTAAAATGCCACTGAGGGGGGAGACGTCTCCGCTTCCAGCCAGCAAAGAGCAACCTGGGAGAACCTGAAGCAAGGTCCACAGAGTAAAAATTATTTTCTGTTTTATCCTCCCTTTAACATGAGGCTGGATGTAACACAGCTGTAGACTTACAAATAATGCCAGTCTCAAGGGACAAGCAGTATAGTTACACTCAATTATACTATAAAGTATGACATCTCTAGAGAAATTACTAGGGCACTTTCTCTTACCTGGATGACAGTAATAAAACAGATCTATTTATGATGGACTTTTGAAATCCATTACGTTTAAACAGCTTGCTGATTCTCATCATCGACAGAACTATACTTGCCCCTGCCTACCAAATGCAACTGTTAAGTCAAATGACCCAGGGAATTTAATACAAGTGCTATTCCTCCATTATTTTAAGTAGACTTTTATTAACTATGCAAAGCACAGTAATTATTACAGATAGGGACACTTTTTCTTTTTAAAGAGCAGATGGATACAAAAAAGGTAATTGAAAATGCTTTTCTAAAACCTTTTTCTGAGCAGGTAAAAATACGCAACGGGGAAAAAAATAACCACAAAACCTTTCCTGCAGGAAATGCAGGTTGTGGTGGTCAAGAAGAGGGGTTGGATATGCAAGCTAAATGTCTGAACAGATTTTTTTTTATGGCTGTATCTCTGCAAGCTCTTTTTTATTCCACTCTCTTATACTTACAGTCTTTGCTCTTTTCAGCAACAAACAAAACCATGTTTTACATCAGTCCAAAAGATCGCATAACCAAAGGCGTACAGGAATCGCACGTATGGAGCAGATTCTTCTGTCCATGGTTCCTATCACTACACAAGTGCAAAGCTCATGAAATTCAGGTGAATCCACGTTGATAAAATGTGCTCCTTTCCTGCCTCTCACTTAAAAACAAAAAGCCCACCCTGTAACGTTACAGGAGCAATCCATATGCTTCGCAGCACGAGAGCACCACGTTGAGTGCATGTTAGCCTGCAGGACCAGACAGAAAAGCACGACTGGCTATTTTCTACCTGTACTAGCTTGTTACTATCAAGAAGAGTAAAGCATCGCATGCTTCTAGCTCCCCTTGGGCTCAACATTTAGAAAAAGTGTCATGTGCTATTTTTGACTTCTGATCTCTATTTCAAGTGTCTCAGAAGGAAAGACTATCACCTGAATCCTGCCATTTGATCAACAGCTCATGTTGTTGTGTCTGAGTACTGAAGCTGTGTCCCTCTCCATCAGCACAAACACCTTCTGCATCCTGCAAGTCATGGATCCTCTGTGCATGCAGGAAGGTTTCTCCCCTCGCTTGACAAACAGCTGGAGATGAAGTCCCCTTACTCCAGCCACAGGGGTATTCAGGAATATTTTAATCCCCGAGGTTCTTTATTGGGTGCAAGCAATTGTGGGAGTGCTGCACTCTGTCCCTTTCAAAGCCAGGCAAAGATAACACTCACGAAAATGAGCTGTTACACTGAATTCCCATCTAAAATGCTGGAGTGGTTGCCAGACCTTAGCTAGAAGAGAGATTTAAATACCCCGCATTTCACACAGAGATTATGGGAACGAAGCGAGAGGACAGTTAATATTTAGCACCGCCACTACTAGTTTTGATGCAGCTGTTGAAGGAAGCTGTATAGCTCTCAAGGTAAGCCAAAAATAACTCTTTCAGTATAATTTTGTTATTGCAACTTGTACAGTACCAAAACATGACCAAGTGGCAGGGACTTTAACCACGTGCAGCTAACCGCTATGGACTTCCAAAAGACCAGCAATAAAAACAAGAAGTCTCTTTCTCCAAGCTGTTCAATCTGACCTGAGACAGAAATAAGCAATATTCAGCCTCAGAGACACTGCAGGTTATTAATGAGCGGGTTATTAATGAGCGGGTTATTAACGAGCAATATTCAGCCTCAGAGACAGATCAGGGTTACCTGGGACTCCTTGACAGTTCAGATTCATCTGTTATTGAAATCCAGGTGCTCTCAGTACAGGCTCTGAAATTTCTTCAGGGACATCAACTCACCGGGAGGGTCAACAGGAACTCAAGAATGAAGGCATCAGCAGTATGATATGCCTTCATTCATGACAAGACCCTCTCCAGTTTCCACGTGTATCATTTCAAGAGCTAAAATATTAATGGACCTTAAGCATCCAATACATAATGCGAGCATATAGGTGCCCAGGTTTATCTTTCAACCATCCAGAGCTTGGACAATCACCAGTACTAAATATCAACACACCCACCGTAGCGCTCTTCCAGCTCAGGGGTAACACACGAGTACGTAACAACACATTCCCATTTGGAGGTACACGATACGTTATTCTGGGATAGCCAGGTCATTTGCAAGGCAGCCTGTGAGCAATAAACTCTGGCATGCATACCAGTCTGGCTACGTGTCCCAGCTGCGGACACCCGATCACCTCTTCTGCGAGGCATAAACTCACTGTCTTTGAACTGGGAAGATTTTTCACACTTGCTCAGAAGCACTCTTGCATTAGCAGAAGTGTGAGAGCCTGCTTGGAAGATTTTATTCCCTTCAGGATGAAGACACAACCACACGTACTGTGGGGAGGGGTGGAAGGCATTAAGTCAGGAATTTCCTTGAAAAGACACGCTATGAATCCCCCAGCCCCCAGCCTTGCCTTTGGTTATGTCACCAGCTGGCTGTTTTCAAGCTTCCAGCCTCGCATGCTGCACTAGTCCCCGGGGGTCTGACTGTGCTTGCCTACTACGGTAGTATTTACCAGCACGCCTACATTGATTGTTTTGACTACATCTAACATGAGCAGAGAAAGCACCAGAGAAGCACGCAGAGGACAGAAGCCTTCCCCAGTGCCAACAATTTTATGCGGGTCTCAAAATTAAACGTGAAAAATGTTGTGAAAATAAACACATCACTTTCGGTGATGTGAAAAATATGCTCTTCTCTAATGTCACAACACGTATATATGCTTTTCTTGCACTTAAATTCGAAATCTTACACCTAGATCTGAGATTTTTGAACTGACCTTATTAAATAGACAAGAATGCCATCTAACAACAGCACCCTGCTTACTGAATATTCATGCCACGCATCTTGCCTAAAGTACTCTTTGAGAAATTTAGTTTGTTTCAGTAGCGGAGTATTTACTGAAAAATGCAGAGGAATTCAGTGACAGAGCTTTCACCCTGACTCTAAGTCTGGGTTCCCGGTGTCCGTCAGGGGCAGAGGACCAGGACTGTGCAGGCAGATGGCTGCTTGGCCCAGCCGTGCCACTCCTCATCTCCCAGCATGACAACTGAGAGCAGGACATTCGGCACATCCCTCTGAAACAAGGCAGTACTGCTACAACTGACAGCAAGTCCTGACCAACAAAGTCACTCATCTACTGATAGGACTCTATTAATTTTTAGCATCTCTCTCCTTACTGCATTGGCAAACTTGACATTGTATTTTCTCTTGTATTTGTATAAAAAAGTGTATTTTCCTGAGTCATCCTCTGGAGAAATTCCTACTGTACTCAACTTCTTGACCTGGAGCTGATTTTTCATTTCTAAAAAGCAGCAAAAGTGTTGGCTGCTTTGGGGTATTTTGGTAGACTAGAAGAGGAATACAGCACAAATAAACATTTTGGAAACTGGTTTATTTAGACATTTCCCAATTTTCTTGACCAGCCCCAGCTTTGGGGCTGTCACCCGTAGCATTTACGAACTCTCTACACCAGCAAAGTAGCAATCTGCTGATGTGTAAGCACAGAACATGGTTTTGGAAGCCAACAAAATTCTGATCAATGCTGGTAAGTAATTCACTCATGGACTCCAAGCTTGTCTCCTTTCAGGATTAGTCTTTCCCTCCGTGGTCTTTCTTATAATACTGCTAACTAATGCTTACAGTTAAGTTCATGTATTTCCATTCAGATACACATTTTTTGCATGGCTAAGGAGATTCAAGGATTGCATGTACATCTGCATCCATTTCAAACATCAGAAGTCTCCAATCCGAAACTCGTATCACCAACCTGAATCCAGACTATATTATCTACAAACCATACTTACTGTAGTGTATTTTCCCAGCTGGCAGAGCGAGGGGAAGGTTTCCTGGTGAGCTTTTCGGATCTTCTCAGTGAGATCATCCAACTCTGCTGTCATTTCATAGTTTTCTGTGGACTCCTGCTTTGAAGGTTCCTTCTTCTTTTTGTTCCTATCATTTCTGACAGCTGTAGAAGAAGAACAAGCACAGATCACATGTGGTTACTCAGATCACCCCATGTTATGCTTGTTGATCTACTTCAAAACACTGCAACTTTTTTTAACATGAATTATACAAGTGGAGATAAAAATGTTATATGCACAGAGAATACTTACACAAGCTTAATTACTTATCTGTATAAACTGAATTTAATGGGATAGTGCTGAAAGCAAACTTCCACAGGACGATCTTATTGACAGTCCTGTACTGTCTACCCTCCAAGAAAGTCTACCACAATTTCACACGCACTTTAAGTCTCTCATTAACTTTGTGAGGTGGGATTTTTTCATTGTATCACTACAACTGTGCATGGTGAATGGAGAAATTCTCTGCAGCGACATCGTTGGTATTTTATTGGATGTGAACCACGCTGAAGAAAGTAACGGTCTCTCTTTTTAGATTTCACAATATGGAATGTAACAAACCCTGTACTTAATACAAACTCCACCCAGCAAAAATTATTTGAGGGGAAAGTTAAATTTGAAAACAGTCAGTGAAAGAAGATGAAACATTAAACTCAAGATCTGAAGATCAAAGGAGAAGCACAAGCACTTGAAAGAGCAAAAAATTGCAGTGAAGCTATCTAAAGTTGCTTGCCATCTGCTCCTGCACTCAGATCAGCCTTCTACCTTTGCCGAGTTGTGGGGGATTATTAGACATACGCACTGTGCTGCACTCATTCTGTAATTGATTTCCCTCATATTTGTGTTCTGTAATAAAATATGACAGCTGCGCCATCACCATGCTACTCTCTGTTCTTTTAATGAAAATAGCTTCATTTTACAAGAGGTGCTCAGGAGATAAGTCTGTGTCCGCAGTAGTGCCAGTATTTGTGTATTTTACCAAGAGGCTTGTTGTTAGCTAGAGCTAACATTTTAAGCGTAACCAGATGCACAAGGAACCCAGGCTTTACAACAAAGCCAAACCAAATCAATCCCTCTCCCCAGAGACTCAGTATCAATATTAAAGACCCCAAAGACTAGACGCTGCTGGACAAACAGAAAATAACACCAACATTCACCAGTGTTCAAAACCTCGTGATATTTAGAACAGTGCCCTGAATTCTGAGAGGGTGACCGGTGCACCTGGCAGATGTGAGGATGACCAGCCTACATCTTCTGGGGTTGCTTGCTCTGTGTCTGTGAACCACAACAAGGCAAAGATGCAGACAAACACTGCATGTTTCAGGCAAAAGAGGAGGTTTTGATTCTCTGGGTATCATTTCTGAGGGAAAATTAAGAACGATATGGGAAAATAGGTGGGAATGCAGCAGAATCAGGGACATCTACAGAAATAAGGTCAGGCACACAAGAGAAAACAACAGGTAGGACAGTGAATGTTGTTGCTGCTCTATGAGTTGATCGGGCACATACTCCATGCAATGAACACCTCTGGTTTTCTGACTAAAGGTTTGACTTTGCGACTGAGAGAACTCTGACCCTACTCCAGCAAATATTTTAAGGACGCACTTGACTTTAATTGTGTGAAAAGATCCACACTGAAGTCAGTTATGCACTCTGATGGATCAAGGCTGGGATGCTGAGCACCTTGATGGTTTAAAGCCTAACCTCGAACGCCATCGGTTCTCATATCTGGAGTAACAGAGACTCAGGGGATGGCAAAGAAAGTGGACAGGAAAGGCAAAGAGGTGCCTTCTTGTGAAGGCTCAGTGCTAGTAGGGTAGTCAGGTCTGGGGGAGTTGGATGGATCCCCCCACCTTTTTACAAATACTCCCCTAAAACCAATGCCCTGCCTTGTTCACTGGATCCCAGGGCAGAGTACAAATGAGTCTCAGGCGTTGAAAAAACGTCCAGGGCCAACACGTACAGCTCGAGTGCTCCCAACTGCCGCTGCACTCCAGAAGTAAATCCTAATCACTGCTGTACTTGGGAGATAAAAGAGCTCCTTAGAAAATTATGTAAACTCCTACACAACCGCAAAAAGCAATAAGCCTTTGTAATAAAGCCCCATTTACTTATAGCTCTACGATTGACAAATTTGCTAAACAGGCAGCCTCAGCAACTACTTATCTCAATAGCTTTGAACTCCTTGTGGAAGACAAACACGTTATTTAGGCCAGCCTTCGGAGCAGCTGCCAAGAGCTCCCAGATACAAGGAGATAACTCACGCAGGAATCCGGACACTGCTCCCGTGCTGCCACTGCACAGCTCTTTCTTCCGTTACACCTGAGGTCCTTTCCCCTCCAGAGGCCATCAGAGAGACAGCTGCTGGTCAGCCCCCATCACCAAATGGGCCCAGCTCTGTCCTCTTTCTTTTCATGAGCAAACCACTGAAGGGTAGGAAGAGTGGAAGGGGAGAATTAACACGTCCTGAAAACTAAGAACAGGTTTTGTTCTTTTGTTACCTTTTTTCTATGATTCCGACAGTCTTTGTAGTAACAGTAAAACCCAAATAACATTTATCTTCTTGCTTTACGTGTATTTTTTATATTTTCTACATTTTTCTAAGGCTGCATCAGACTTAGCTGTGTTTCTGCATTCTCTGTAAGATAACACAATAAAGTGCTCCAAAAAATAAAGAATTTCTATAATGTTGAACTATTACGCAGATTCAACTGCATGTATAATTCAACCCAATAAAAGAGAGGAAAAGATTAAGACAACACTATGCTTAAAAGAGTTAAATAAAAACACAAGCACACACATTTACACAGTAAATTTCAAAGCCATCAGTGCTCGGGGAACAGGAACTGTCACGCTGCATGTGGGAATAGTTCTGGATTACAGCTTATGCTTATATCACATAAATCACACCTTTTTGTATCTTGGTCTTTACATGCATATGATCACATCAATCCCAGATGCAATTCCACTGCCTTTTAATGATGATATGAAAGTGATGAATCTGTGTCACAGTTAATGCTGCTGTGGAAAACTCAGGTTATGAATTTCATTACTTGGGCACTAAATTCTGACTCAACGGTTGCATTATTTAAGAGCTCCCAACAGGGGACAGTGTGGACGCTCCCTCGCCCTGTGAGAAATACTGGAAGTTACAAAATTCAAACAAAAATAAGGCGTGCGCGCGGTGCAGAGAATGAAGAAAGGCGTATCTTTGTATGTGGGTACGCCACGAGCGCTGCCTGGACAGCTGAGCGCCGCACGCCCAGGCCTGAGCACGCCTGCTCCCATCCATCTCCCCGTGACAGCTTCCGTGTCACCCCGACGGATGCGCAGGCTGGGACTTGTGCTCCCACACCCAGACACCTCCGGGGAGCCGCGGCGGGCCTGACGTTAAGGAGCAGCCCCTGCCCTCCGACGTTCACCCACCGCCCGATGGAAGAAGGGGCTGAACATCACCACTTGTCCCTTCCCTGCCCCGGTCAGTCTGCTCCCTTTGACCCAAGTCTCCTGCTGCCTTCCTCAGCCTTGGACACATTTTCTCCCTTTGGCTTGAAGCTGTAGCACGGATGGATGCCTTTCGTCAAGGAAAGCGGGGCCTGCTGTAGCTGAAGCTAAGGATAGGAAGGCATGAACAGCTTCTCTCGGAGGCCCCCAGCCCTCTCATTTAGCAACCACACAGCAGTTCTTGTGCTTGAGCAGGATTACATCAAGCATGTCGTGACACTGCGAACTGTCCAGTCTTAAATGCAACCCCCTCAGGCCCACCAAATTCAGTCACTACTTGGCTTTGGAAGAGTCTGGGATCCAGCCCAAGGGATTTAGGCAGTTTCTAGATCATCAGGTAAAATCAAGGCACACTGACTTCTCATACTCCCATTTGTTAGCGGCGGCAGAAACGTGTGCCGTGGAAAAGAACCTCCAACTCATGACACCATTTTTCCAATTACTTGCATGACCTTTGCTGCCCCAGACGCCCAGAAGATAGTTTGACAGCACCTTTCATGTATTATAATGATTAATCAGCTATAAATTCATGACTCGAAATGCTATCATTGCTGTTTTGCCTCCCAGAGATCCCCATGACCTTTGAATAGCTTTGTGTACTAGTTAACTGTTTTTGTTCCTGTTTTGACAACTCCCAGTGTATCCAGTCAGTTTGCATTCCTGCAAAACCACACTTCTCTTGTCCTTCAGTATTTCGAAGCTATTTGTTAAGCTAACAGCTCTCAGAAGCACCTCGGAGCACTCCTTGCACAAGGAAGCCCAGGGAGGAGGGCAGCGCACGGCAGGCAGGGCTCTCCGGCCCCTCGGAGCGATCCTTTGCTGAAGGCCAGCAGCATTCCCAGCTAGAAGAGCAGGACCAATGGTGCCATGCCTGCGTGGCCAGGCTGACGCTCAGCTTTGCACCCAAGGCTTCCAGGAAAGCAAATTGCTTGCAGGGGTGCAAACCTGTGTCCCTTTACACCCCGACACTCGAATTCCAGATGTAGCTGCTTAAAATCTCTAAGTCTAGCGAGTTAGCAGCTGTGGACAATTTCAGTCAAATATGCGAAGCACTTAACTAGTGCCTCTGCCAAGTCTGATCCATCAGGATAAATGCCTGACTTCCCCCCAGACACCGTGCACCTCCTTTCTCCCCATCAGCTTTCACTAAACTGTGCTCACCACAACTCACAGCAGTGCGCAGGAATGGCTTTCACAACAGTCCCCTTGGAAAACCCTGAATCACGTCAGACCTAGCACCCCAAAAGAGGACAAAGAGCCAGTGTCTCCGACCCCCCAGATGAAGGCAGCGCCTTGCTACGCATCACTGAAGGCCCCCACACACCGGGGCTGATGGCAGCAGGCATGGAAACGGGGGACCTCACCAACAGTTTGTGCTCCAGGAGGTTATTTTTCTCCTTTTGTAGGGGATATAATAGCCTTCTGCTGCCACGGGGTGAGCAGCACAGGATGAGAGTTAATCACCACCCTACCCTATCTTTTGCATAAGCTCCAAGCCAACTCCACCGTAAGTAAAGAAACAACACAAAATCATCTTGAAAACAATGCAACCACGCTTGACAAACCAAGATGCCATCAATTCAGAAGGGTAAGAACCCTGTTCCTGTTTTCCTAGCAATACAACTGCAAGCCAAACACAGCATTACAAGATGCAGAACACCAGGTAGTTATAAATGGATTGGCTTTCCTGGGTCGTGATTTCCAGATGAAATAATGTTTTCTTTCAGGCAAAACCACTCGGTCTTTAAAAACAACAGGAAACTATCTTAAATTCTCATGCCAAAATTGAGCTTTGACATATGGAGAACGATCGGAGGCAATGCACATTTCTCATTAAAAACTCTTGCTTCTAATGGACAAAGCCAGTAACGAGTATGCAGCCTTGCACGGGGCCTCAAGTACAAAACCAAACTCCACTGAAAATTGCATATTGTGTAGCTAATTAGAGAAGCCAACAAGGTCGGCTGTCTGGCGCAGTCGCCACAAGAAAACATCTCGAGTTAGAGATAGTATCTCTCCGCAGACATGTCTCAAAATTAAGAGGGAGCGCAGAGAAACAATCATGAAGGAAACTTCATGAGAACCTGGCACGCTCTCATTTTTCCCCAGGTGCAGAGCGAGGACATATATTAAAGCATTCAAACCTGCCCCAGGTTTCCTGTTGAGAAATACTGCTCAGCTATGGCAAGTGTGCCCTGACCAGCGCTCCAGGAACCTCTGGCATTATGCCCCGGGTTCGGCTCAGCAGCGGGGGAAACCACCGCAAACCCGAAGGACATCATCATCCTGCACGTTGCCTCCGCATACACTGGCTCTTCCAGTCATGGCTGGTGGTTTTTTTTTTTTTTAGAGGAAGGTGAATCTGAACTCTGCCTCGCAGCTCTGTATTATTCATTACATAATTGCTATGTTTTATTAGAAATATGATCTATTATAACCTTGAATACAGTAACTTAAATGACATTGAAAATTAGATTATTCTGATTATTAGAGAAGTGAGAAAGGTACTAAACATTTGTAAGACTGATAATCAATCAGTGTATCCATCTGAGTGCAATAAAAATCAATCAGGAGCTAGTGCGTTTAAATCTAATTTTTTAAGCATGACATTTTCTTCTGAGTTTCTTTTTTAAATGTCACCCTCTTCTACAACAGTGATTGATTCTATCCCCAGGGACAGTTAACTCCGACTGTTTTATTCATAGCACAGAGATCTTGTATCCACATTATTTTCTAAATATCAAATTAATCACAACAATAATATTTTCATCAAAACGTGAAATTCAGAAGCACACATTCATGTATTCAAAGCAGTATGAAACACAACGGTACATTTAAATTGGTTCAAATAACAGGATGCTTTTAACTAGCAAACAATGTATTTTAACACAGAAAATGGTGGAATTTTGTGTCCCTTAAGTTCTCTTTCTTCCCCCCAAGAAAGGGAAGGCCAAGGATTTGCTTGTTTAAAACATAATTCATGTAGAAATGTTTCAGCAGTGAACAATGAACCACTAGCTATAGGGAGTCCATGAGTAATTACCTATGCCTCCAAAATAACCTTATTAGGCTATTGTAAGTATAGGGGAGACCTTTGATACCTATAGCCTAAGGGGCTCTATTTTTCCATTCATGCACAGGGGATTTATATGGTTATATCCTATTATAACCGACGAAAGCAACACATCTCCCATTTATGTATGAGGATAACTGCAGGGTTAATATATCAAGAACTGAGTTAAAAGAACAGGTTTCATTATATGAATGAATGATACAAATGGATGCTCTACAGCTTTATTCAACTGGCCTGAAACTTGATCTGTGGTTTCAAGGATTCCATCAGCCTGAAAATTTTATTTTTGACATGAAATTTGGCACCTGCTCGTGTCACATCCCTGAAATACTACTAGATGGAATGAGCAAAAAAGGAGTTTCTAGTCCCTTGAAGAAAAACAACACTGATCGAACTCAGACGTAGGATCAAAATAACCAAGCCAGTGCAGAACAATAAGCTAAATACCCATTGGAAACAGCTGAAAGGTATGGCTTCTGTATTCTTTTTCGTATTAATTTATTATCATTCTCAGGATAAATAAGGAAATGGCACAGAATCATATTTTGCTCGCTTGCTTCTTAAACAACCTCTTTTTTAAATTATTATTATTGTTATTCTATTTTTATTATTATTTTTTTTTTCTTTTAAGAGATATGGAAACGTAAACATCTGCCATGCTTTGGATATCTAAAACTGCCAATCCAAGACCTGAAATGGAAAGAAAACAACAACAAAGTGGTTCTAAATGCTGTTTTGGAAGTGAATGTGGGAAAAACTTAGAGAAAGCTCCTTAAAGTGTTTCAGCTACAAAAAAATGGGCTGGTTCCAGTTCTGCAGAACGTGCCCCACACAATGAGAATTGTTCAACGTACAAAAATCAGGACTCCAGAAATACAAATGGAAACAAACCCCACAAAACAGGTCCTAAACACAAATGATAAATTTCAAAGCTGAAAAGTTTAAAAGACAGAAAGCAAGCAAATGAGTGAAACAAACCCAGCAGAAACAGCATGCAGGTGTGGCAGGCAGATGAGGCAGTAAGTGGAGCAGCTTAGTCAGAGCCAGGATACACAGGGCATGGAACGTGTGCCATGGGCTGAACTGAAAGCAGACTCCTCCATCTCCCTTACCGTCTCTCCCTGCATGTTGCAATCAAACTAGACGGAGAGACATGATTATACATTAATGATAAACTGTTTAAATAGCATTTGGCCTGAGATTTCCATTCTCTGAGTGCTTTAATATCCCCAACTAATTACCACCGTGAAATAGGATAATCCAGAAACTCTTAAAAACTGAAGCTTAACGAGCTTCCAAAGGCTACCGTTAACAATTTCAAGCAGAATAAATCACAAACATTTCCTGTGAAGGCCCACCAACATATCTGCAATGGAAATAACCAACCCATAAGCTGTTGACTAAGACACAACTCAGGCACTCATGTTTCTGTCTGTATTTCACATAAGCATCACCTCAAGTTACTTATTGCCAGAAATTGCCATGAGATGGAACTTCTCCATAGGCAAGTCCCAGTGTCCCCATTCACCTAGTGTTGTCGTTGAAATAATCTACAAAAGTAGATTAACCCCTCCCTGTTCATGCCCTGCCCCATCTCCCTCTCAATATCCTGCATGGAATCAGTTAATTCCTTACTATGATGTAAAAAAAAAAAAAAAAAACATTTTTTATTAAGATCGACCATGGCACCTGCAACTGGCTTTGCAGAGTAATAGCATCACCTGGTGGATATTGGCAGCCATCCCTTTCCCTGGTCAGTGATGAACTCCGAAGGAGCTTTGGGAATCAATCACTCCATCCCGGGAGGTTTCCCAGACTTGCAGGGCTGCGACTAACTTGCTGCACAGTGCTGACCTGGGGGAGAATCCCCCTGAAACTAAAATCCCCCGGGAACTGAAGTATCGTTGTGGTTGCCATCTACTTTTTCATCTGCCAAAATCCCAGTGGATTTACTAGTAACTTCTTCAGCTGTCTAGATAAAATTCTGCATACAGCTGGTTAAACTGAAATAGTCTGGGGAACTGGACAGCTTTTATGGAACAGCAGTGTCTAAACACATTAGCTAAAAATATACACAACCACAAACACGACGTGATTATTCTTTCTCTTCCTTACAGCTGAAGTGACTAAATGCATACACAGCAGTTGAAAAACACTTCTAAATAGTCAGCCTGACATTAAATTTCTATTAATCTACACTACAAAAAATAGCACAGTTGTTTTTCACAGGCTGGGTAAAGAAAAACTCCTAAATTTCAAACTCTGAACTTTCAGTCAGAAGTCACTAAGAGGCCATTAAACCTGTCTCATCTGATTTCAGCTCTTCAAGTGCCCTTTCGAGCTACCTTCTCAAAGCAACTGCCCTTTTGAGCTACAATCTTGAAGTCTGGTACACTAACTCTTTATGGATAACCGATTACAGGTAAAAATATCCTGAACCTGACCTTTCTCTCCAGGGTCACCAAAAGGTAAACCAGTCTACTCATCTACAAATATTACATTAATTTCTCTTATGAGACAGTCATGGTAGTAGGATGGCTCGCAACTAGGAGAACTTGGGGTTATCCAGTGTCATCAATTCAATTTGTTGGACATTATCCAGGATTGCTGATGGCAAGGAAAGTGCACTGCTGTAAACTAAAACCAGACACTGCACTCTGTTTCTGCCCGGTATCTGGCCTGACTGTAGTCCTTCGTACAATTCAAAATGCTACAGCTATTTTACCCCTCATCCTAATAGGCACAAACAAAAAGAACTTGATTTGCTTGTTGCTGAACTGGTAAGCTACCTATCATAACAAACTGCAACTTCTTTCCTGACAGCAACACGAACAAACTTTTTTTAACAAAACAACTTTCCAATAACAAGTGCGTTAATTCAGTATAATGAATGAGACTCAGCTACGGTACAAATCTGGGCTTTCTGATTATACATGATAAAACGGATTGTATGGACAGCAAATCAAAAGGCTACAGTTCTGTTGGGGGAAAGAAAGGAGATGAGCCGGCACCCCTTCCCTTTGGTCACACATGGCCACTCAGCACCCAGGGCAACAGCTCCTGTGAAGGATGAACAGGAACACCAAGATGGTGTGCCGTCTACATTTTTCCCTTTCGTTAAGGCTGGTTTCATGCAGTGAATGCAATTTGGCTTTCCCCAAACAGGGTTCAGTCCTATGTTATTCACCAGCTTTAAAAATAACAGCCCCAACTTCCCACCACTACTGCTTAAGTTGTGCAGTGGTGCTACTCCACCGATCTCAGCAGAGTCCTATTAGTGTAAAACTACAGTAACGTAGTGGGAGATCAGATCTAATATCTCTATCTGCAGATGGGTAATACCGCATTCATAGCTAAGTTTCATTTCTTTGTTTTGCCCCCAAGGCTAAATTTCACATTTGTACCTCCTGGTGTCTTGTGCAATTGTGTAAAGGTGCATCTAGCAGGAGAGCTGCCAACTGACAACACATTTGAAGAGGCCTGTGTACACTGCGTATTTCATCAAGCACAAAGAATACATCGCCTCGTGCAACCGTAAATTGAGCTCATGAAGGTGGAGGAACAGTTGTTCCAGATGTGTTTTGAGAAAGGGAGCTGTAGTCTTGAACCACAGTGCTAGCCTGCATTACAGCCTAGGCAGCTTGCTGCCCTGGCCTCCCACTAAGCCAAGAATAATAAAATCAAGCAAACAGCTCAGCTACTATTTACCTATTCCTCTGAAGGTAATGTGGAAAACACGCCACTATGAACACACAGAATTTTTTTCCTAAGGATAAAAGCTTGTTGATACGTCTGGGAAAAAAAAAAAAAAGAGATCGGGAGGTTATTTCCAGTTCTCAATGCTTTCGGGAAGACAGCGCGGCTCTGCAGCAGGGGGAAGGCAGCGCTCAACCCCCCTGCCAGGGCTGCTGCTAGATGACCTGCTCTTCCAGGAGAGACAGCCTGGCAGCATGAGATGGGAAGGAAAGCACTGTATTTCTTAGCTAGGTGGACCCAAAAGCACTGAAAGAGCAGATAAAAAATACAGCGCTGAAGCCTCGCATCTATGTGTGGTCCCACACAGCTGCTGGGCACGTGGCAGCATCTGCCCCTGGACTTGCTCTGCAACTGGGTCCTATTTTTCATTAATAATGCTTGCCATTAAATTGGTTTTGCCGTAATATGGAAAGAATGGTTTAATCAAATGGTAAAATAATATGCTCAAACAATGCATTTTGTTTACTTCTGCTCCCTTTCCAAAAGCTGAGCAATTGGAATAAAAAAATCTGTAAATTTGTTGGTGGGGAGTTCTTACTTTTTTTTTAATTACGTTGTCCTTTTTTCACAAACCATAACCTAAGGAGAAACAAAAGACAGGTCAGGGGGCTGCTTTTTACTCCCAGCCACAGGACTGTCAGCTCTGTAGAAGGCTAAAACCGAGCCGCAACACGCTCCCTGGTCAATGGGAATAACACACGCCGGCCACGCTGGGCTGGGAGCACTTGGCTGGCCACGTCCCCAGCTTCCCGTAAATGCAGGGCTGAAGCTGGCGGCTGACACAGGTAAACAAATTCACTTTCAACCTTGGCATCCTGCTGCCCACTCTGAGGCGCTGCACAGGCAAGCTGAGGCTCTTCAAATGCTTCTGCCTCTCGCTCACAGCTCATGCCTGGGGTCTCTGAGCTTGGGAGAGCACCAGGTTTACTGCGACTCTTCAAAGAAGAAAGTACATAGTAGACAAAGACTGCTGCTTGTGTGTTTAATAAATACTGTTCTGTCCATAATTCACACAGGCAGAAATGCTGCTTTTCATGTATGAATGCAGATCCTCCAGACATCTGCACTCGTGCTTTATGTAGTGGCAGGAGCATTGTGGCAGTATGGGGTCTAATTCCCTCAACACACCTGCAGAAACCTCAGCTGCTTCAACGCTCCTGTTAGGACATGAATCACTCCACAAGCCTGCACCTAATTATCAGACTGTCTATTTTGATATATTCTATCTTTTATGTACAATGCCAAAGAAGTCCTTTAAAATATGTTCCAGCTACTCTTCCATTAAAAAAAAAAAGGAAAAAAATAATTAAAAAAAAGCGCTTTCTTATCTGTGGTCTTAAGTTCTGAAATAATAGGAGCAAGTGGACCTGATTATTTAAAAAAGAAGGCATGGTAGCTACTACAGGACTGGCTGAAAGAACGTAATTCTGCCAGACAGGGTCAAGTAGCATCAAATCCTGATTTCTCCATAAGATTTTTTTAAATATCCCCAGTAATGCCAGCACATAACCTTTCCACATTAAGTGCTTTCACAGTACACCAGACCAGTCTGATCTAGCGAACATACAAGGAGCAAAGCAGACAGACACTTGTTTCCAGGAAACAGCAAGATACTAAAAAAAGAAGCCTTTTTATTGTTGATTTGAAATCAAAGTGATTACTGAGGCCATTGCAACTTCCAGCACAAGCCTTACTGCACACAAGGGAGTTCGTTTTGAGAAGGCAAACAGGCGGCGGGTCACCACAGAGTTAACTCAATAAAATAATAATTTCTACTTGGATAAACTGACCTAGTTTTCCCAGACTTCTCTATGAAAACAAAGGATGCAACTTGGACACTAGATGACGTCTGAAATGGAAGCCAAGAGCTGGGTAAGGAGCCTGGACTCAACGCACAGCCAGTCCTTCATTAAACGAGGGTGGTGGGCCCCGGTTGACAGAAGCTTGCGTTACAGACAACTACTGCACAGCATAGGATTAATTGGCATTACCGGCAATTTCTACTCACACCTTAACTCACTGAGACAAGGACAAAACTTCCATGGCCTTCAACAGTGTGGGACTGGGCCCTGAACTTATCACACACAGGTTCGGCACCTTCTTCCAGCAAGGATGGCCTTCTAAGACGACGACTTTTTAGGAGAGGTCCTCAGGATATTGCTGCTGGGGAACACCCCTGATGGGCAGCACGAGCTGGAAGCCGGGATTTCCAAAAGCGGAGCTTTGTTCAGTTTGTGAAAGAGCCCAGGAACAGCTGCGGGACTGCCCCGAGCCGCAGGCCGCGCGGCAGACATGTCGCAGGCGAGCCCGGCTGGGCCCGGGACACGCAGCTTGGAGGACAGGAACCGACAGGGATCCGTGCCGGCCCCCTCGTAACTCATCCCCAGCTTTTGCAAACCTGAACAAACCGCAGTGCCGACAACTATGCGTTCTGGGATTCGAGAGAGTGTTATTTTTCAGTGAAATGCTGTTGTGCTGGAACGCCTCCAACCAGCTGAAGTTAAACAATTTGCCCTGAGTAAATCTTCAGTGGAGGGAAAACCTAAATGTATGAAGAGAAAGAGGCCTGCCTCCCCCTCTTTTCTAATCCATCGCACAGCATTAGATTAAATACTCATTATAAATATACATAATAAAGTGTTAAGACTGGGATATTTAGTGATTCCCCTTAATTGCCTTACTCTTCCTACATTTCCTGGTTTCTAGGGAATATTTTAAAATGTCCCTCATCCATTATCGCTCGGCTCATTAACCACGTGGTTATCTTCCCACCTCATCCCCCAAACTAAGAAAAAAGACCCCAAAACTCATAAGGCTTAATTCTGCATACCCTGTGGAAGGCAGTTAATGTATCTGTATGATTTTATACATGTTCACGCCTTGCCATGCATAAATTATGCTACAAAAAATGTTCCTAATAAACTAGTAAAATAACTAATAACTGACTTAGAAAGCAGCAGGAAATGTTGCCAAGAAAAGGTTTTGACTGTCTCTTTAGTACAAGGAGGACTTAAGCCCTCAGCTGAACTAAAGGAGTAAAATATTTCTGCTTATTCTCTTCTCTCTGTGCAATTTTCACTTTATGGGAGTGGGTTGAGCATAATGGAGTTGCCTTACTTTAATAACAACTATCTTCCCGCCTTTATTTGTTCTCTCTCTCTTTTTATTATTTGCACTCCTTTTCCATTTAAAATTATACTCTGGATGTTCTGATTTAGTAGCAGCGTTCACCCAAAGAGGCATCCAAAGAGAAAAAATAAGTACTCATACATTGAGCTTCTCCTTCAAGCTACAGGCAAACTGAGTGCCCTCCTTGTAGAAGAAAACTGTCAAAAGGCTCTAACAAATTAACAGTTTTCCATGTCACTTGTTACAGGGATCTGGACTGCACGAATTTGGTCCCTGAGCTCTTGATGGCATAATCAGACAACGTGACAGTACAACATGGACTGCAAGACAATACGCATTGAGCTCTGGACTTCTGCACCCGAGTTTATGAGACATCTAATTTGAAACACGAGAGCCCAGGCTTACTCCCTGTGCAATGGAGACAGATCAGCATCGTCAGAGGACAATTTAAACTTCACTAAACTCTAATACTTCATCTTCCAGTATCAACAATTCTGTATCAAAAAAAAACCAACCTTCTAATAAAATCTCAGAAGTGACACTTCTTTCAGTAGCTCTTCTCCACTATCGCTCTCGTAGAAATAAAATAAACCATCTCACAGATGACCTCGAAGTAGTGTTATAGCAAGCAAAACAGGGTCAAGTTACTCCTTGCATGGAAAGAGCAGCTCACACGGCTACGGTACAGTTAGGGATGCTGCACATGCAAGGTGCATCAGCTTAGCATGGAGGATGCTCACAGATTTATCTTCCAGGGCCTCCTCTGTTGATGCATCTATGCTACAAAATGGGTAAAATCTGTGCAATGCCAGTTTCTGTCTTCTTGGTACGTACAGAAAACTCTCATGCATTAGCCAAAATAAACATACTATACTCAAAACAATGAAAAATAATTTTCAATCTTTACTGTGCCACTGGGACATCCTCTAAAAGTACACAGCATATGAAAACAAGTGAAAGTACTGTGCACTGTAAAAGCACAGGTAACTCATGGATTCTTATGAAACATTATGGTACTTCCATAAACCCCTGCAATTCTTGACAATTTCCATTTTTCCCACATCTCTTCCACTGTGTTACCATGTCAATACACACAAAATAGTGCACATTGTAATTGGCTAGCTGGAGTTAAAATGGAAACAAATAAACCAGAACTTTTTTCAGGACAGATGAGAAGTAGTAGAAGATTTGCAGCAGCACTCGGGTTTTGACCAACATTCGGAAACCTGCCAATGACTGACAGAGAAGGAGACGTAACAGGTGAAAACAGCATCTCCAGATCGGCCAGAGAGTTGAGGCATTATGGTCTCTCTCACTCTTTCAAATGCACTGTGATCTCTTCGCTAAAATTATCTGTGAAGTGAATGAAGCACTTCCCTTTGCCAGAGATAACAGAGGTGACATGGCACCTTGGGCCATTTGATGAATTACACATGTGCCCATTGCTAAAGAAGAGATGGAGTCACGCCTGCAACATCTTTAAAAAGCTTTCCCTCATCTTCCAGTATCACTCAATTTCTATTTGTAATGTTTTAATTTGTTCTCACTTCTAAATTTTCTCATTTGATTTAATGCTTTCTTTTCAGACTCTCAAGTTTTATGGGAAGAGTTTCCCAGATTTAAATTCACTGAGTTCTGACTCCAAGACTGAAGGTAGAATTATCAACCTACTTAACGTGGTAAAGAACAATCCCAAATGCAAAATGCGCGACACTATGCCAGCAATCCTTCTTCCCACAAGCTTAAAGACTAAAAATGTTTAAAAGTATAATGCTCTGAAAATGATACAAATGTAATACGCTTTGTTAGTCTGTCATTTTAAATGGTTTGTAAAGTCTTCCCTCAAAGGATTTGACTTAAATCATTCATTAACTTGAGGCTGATGGCTTTGTCCTGGAAAGGAGGAAGAACATGAATTTCTCAAATGTAACCCAATTTCCTAACAGAAACAAAAACAACCTGATAAAATTCAGTTACCAAAAGCATGTATCGTACTCCAAGCAGAAGCGTAAATAAATTAATTACAAAGAGGGCTCAGTCAGCAAAATCCAATTTTATGAGGAGTGTAAATTAACATTTCACTTGCTTAAAAGTTTAAAAAAAGAAAGCAAGAAAGAAAAGTAGGTCAGCATGTTTCCCCAGCATGTCTTTCTGACTCCATTAAAACTGTCTGTCAGATGACTAACCAAGCCTGTAATCCAACTAAAAGCATGTTTGCTTTCTGTTGCACTTTTTGCCAGGGGAAAGGAAGAATTCCACTCAGCTTTAACCCTGAAATTCAGGTAAACATCTTGAAAAGTCAGATAATTTCCTCACATTTACCTACCAAATCCATTTGTATCGACAACAAGCAACTGGTTATGGATTCACGACGCTGAGAAACAATCCCACAGATGATTAAACGCTTATAGGCCTTAGGCAGTGCCCACAGGGATATAAGGTACAATTTTTTTAAGTCATTTTCAGAACTGCTTCTCTGTGTGATTGACAGACTTTTCATAAGACTTCAAAATTTAGAGTTTTCATAAGACTGAAAAAATTAGAGTTTTCACATAAGCGTACCAACATGCAAAGAAGTACTGGAATAAGGTGAGACGGGACAAAACTGTTGCTGTTAACTTTCATGGGGCCAAAGGAATTTGAAAATCCCAGCACCTTATGATCTCTTTCCTTTTGCTATTAACAGCAGAATGATATTTAAGTTAGGATAGGAAGGGTGTTATTTCTCCTGCCGTCTAACTTTAAAAAATCCTGCACACTTTCCATGTGAGCACTAAAGAACTGGAGATTAACTGTTCCAATGTATTTTAAATTGAGCATGTGATACCGAGTCAAACCGAAAACAAATCACAGCTATTTTTAGAGCACGGTCCTAGGGCGGCTAGCATCCCTGCAGGAGGAACTGCAATGTGTCAGCTGGCTTATCACTGGTGTGGCAATGGAAAACTCCCTCTGCTGCAACAATTCATGCAGTGGGTGAAAGCAAGCCATCTGAGCCTGACAGTGTCAGCAGAGGGAAATCCACGGCCTCATCTACTTAAGTAAAGATTTTCCTAGAGAGTCTTTGAGAGCTTACTGGTTTCTGAGTGGCTTCTTTTTATCTTCCATGCCATCAGCACGGGAGTCAGTCTCCACTGAGAGGCCCGCATGGTCTTTGTTCCTTTGCCTTCTGCAGAGAAACCCCCCCTATGCAAGACCATCTCCACTGAAGGGATCACGAGGAAAACGGAGGAGTAAGTTTGCAAATACAAAACGTCAGGAAGATGTGAGCATTCTCACATGTTTCTTCTGCAAGGAAGGACCAAGCACGTGTCTCTTCTGATACTGAGTCCTCCGGGCACTTTCGGGTTGCTGCTGCTCAGACTTCTCAGAACTCTTGGGAACAATTTATTGCACTTCTCATGAACCTTGGCTACTGCAGATAACATTTTCAGGTTGGCCTGACAACCAAATAAGCCATGTTTAGCTTCAAGGTCCAGGACACTGGCAATTTGCTCGTTCCCAGACTGATATTTATCTCATCAACATTTCTTCATCCCTCAGATTCAACATCCCAAAATAAGAAATGTGTCCAAAGGGTGAAAAAATGCGCAGCAATAGGCAGCAGAGAGACCGCAAGGTGCCAGTAGAAAGCACAACCAAACGGCACAATGGCAATTAGGCGAAAGAGATGAATCAAAGACGCCCCATGCCCCTGAACAAGAAAATGATCCGAATGAGGAATAGGAAGCAGTGAACTGAGTGCATAAAGAAAGAATGGAGGCTCTGAAACAAAGCTTTTGAGGTCATGGGATTGGGGTCTCAGCAGTTATGTCTGCATGACCAAGCAAGCGTGGCCTCAGCCCTGTGCTTTGGAGCGCGTGGGCTGGGCAGGGACAAGCTACTCCACATTTCCCATCTGCTCTTACAACAACATTGCCTGGCACAAGGCAGAGAGGATAACCCAGGGCTTTCCTGCCATGAAAACAGTGGGGATACTGAACTCAAGCAGAGGTAGAGACAATGCATACAGTCAGCATCTTTGTATGTACAATCGGGAATAATGCTACAACAACCCCGCACATCCCGCAAAATTGAAGTGGGGGACAAGAAATAACAGAAAAAGGCCGCAGAAATAATCACATCCATGTGAAGTGAAAAAACGCAAAGGTGTGATATGAAAAAAGTCTGAAGTTATGCCTGTTTCAGTGCCGCTACCCGTCCCCACAAGAGTCAGACCTCTGGAGGAGGTGGCATGTGGCTAGACTGCCACAGAAACCTGACCTGCTAACACCAAGGGAGACATAAGCCAACGTACGGGTCTGATTAGATGTGCTTCCTTTAAAATAAGGAAGGGTTCGATCGTGTCAGGGGACTTTGATAAAGCCACTGAATAGTAACACGTACTTCACTTGAGTGTGCTGCAGATTTAAGTCCTGTCTGCTTTGTAGAAATTAGACTGTATGTGCTTTATACTTTTCACTGGCTCTAGTTATCTCTGAGTTTCACCTATTTTGAAAGAAAAGTTATGCATACTCTTTGTCATCCAGCTGAATTTCTTCCACAGGAGAAGATCAAGAGGCATTCAGAAAGTCCAGAAGTTCGTAACATCTAATTGACACCTTTTCTTTTCTTAAAAGCCATCTGTTTCAGAGCATTACTGGGTACTGCAGTGAAAATGATTAGCATAATAACTTCAGAAGTGCCACAACTTTAATAAAACACCTTGTTAAGCAAAACGTAAGAAGGGCGCACATTCGCAGTCATTGAGGATTAGAATTTATGGACGCGGACAAAGGCTGCAGAAAGCATCTGAGCCCCGGTAACTTCTGCGAGGATCCGTGTTGTCATAGAGACAGCAGAGAGCAATGAAAAGTTCACCACGGTAGCTATACCTTAGTGAATAAGTCTTAATGTAACTTCCAGCTGAGGACATGTAATCAATCTCCGTATGAGCTTATTGAAGGAATTCCCTTTATGCTTACTCAGTCCTCAAGAGCCCAAAATGAGGGAAAAGGTTTTAAAATATATATATTTTATTACTTCTAAAGACAAGCCAAGGCCCAGTGCTTCCACTGGATTAAAGGGAGGGAACAAAAAGATAACTGTTTCCTTTGAACGAGAAATGATGTGAAACATGAAAAACTTGACAAAGACATTCAATAATATTTTTTTTTAAAAAAGGATGTAAAGAGTAATTCTAGGGCAGCCAGGCAAGACCAGCTATGTGCAATGGTGTCTTCTCTTTCCCCCAGAGACCTCCCCACCGAGGTGGCCCCAGCATCTCACTGCCGCTCTTCTCCCCGCAGTCAGGTCTGACCGTCTCATCCCCTCTTACACTACCAAACGCAGGAGTTTCCCTGCTCTTCCTTCTCTCTCCATGCCTTTCTCCTGGCATCTCCCCCCCTGGCTGTGCTAGACCCCTGGTTTATTTTCCTGGTGGCAGAAGCACTTTCTCTCCCTCCCTGGGTCCCTGCTTGTGCCTCCAGGCTCAGTTCCACCACCTGGGAGGTTTGGGCCGCTGGAGCCGACAAAAAAGAGCAGAGAAACAGTGCCAGGGGTTGTTTGTTGGCTAGGGTCTTCAGTTCTTAGCTTACACAATTACGGGTTTTGTATGTGAGGAAGAAATTGCAGTGCTAGCGTGTCATGATATAAAGCTGCAGCGATTTGCGTAATGCCTGAAAGGCAATGAGCAGAAGAAAAAGAGAACCTCAGAACTCTATTCATACTTCTCCCTAACATTTTAAGATATAAAGATCAGACTAATTACCAAACAGTCTTGACTTGAGCAGGGTTCACTAATCATGCTCTGCTTGAGGAATTAGGAGAGAATTTACTTAGCCACATCATGAAAGGTGCCAATAAATTGTTCAGCTGGAGAGTTAACATAATAAAAAAAATCATTTTTTATGTTATTTTCTTTAGCAGTTTATTAATTGCTGCCTGAAATACTTTTCTGAAACACAACGAGCTGCAAATGAATTCATGGGCTATTAATCTGCCGTACATGGCACTGGAGGGAAAGCTCATTAGGTGAGTTGATGCAATTACTGCTATTACATAACCATCTTCACAGAACATAGAGTAAATTATGAATAATAACATTCAACCTAAGTTGCTCCTTCAAACATTAAAGCTGGCAAGTGAAAGCCATGCAAAATCAGGGGGAAAGGCTAAAATACCAAAGAGGCAGACCCCTCTGAAAAGAAGAAAAGCCAAGCAGATCTGCTTCTTTTAAGACACCAAATCAGTGCAAAAAACAAAAGATGTTTATTTAACTATGGGAAACAGCATGCAACAAGTAGATTACAATAGAATTTTAATCGTATATAAAACATTTTCAGCCACCCAGCATAACAAAGTGTGCATTATCTCTGGCAGAGGACAGACTGCAAGGACTGTCCTGGTTTTTGTAGCAGGGAGATCCTTTATGTTGCTTTGCTCTGATCTTATAAAATCCCCCCATCGATGGGACTGAGCATTTGGCATTAATTTTTAAATTTTCCAGTTTCTCAGACTGAAAAAATAAATACAAGCATTCCTATCTGATCAGAAACTGAAAAACAAACATGCAACCTTAATGAACAATATGAAAAAAATGGGATCTGTATGGCTTGTTCACTGTTTTCCCACTATCTAGACACTCAAGTTCTTAATTTCTTTGGCATTTTCACAGTTTACCTTTTTCGCCTTCAAAGCACTTACAATACAAGGTCTCCGAGCTCCTGTAAAAAGGGTCATCATTTTCACCTATCAAGATAGGAAAACTAGTCTAATCAGCCTGTAACATTTGCAGAGAGGAATTAGTCCCAGAACAGAATTCAGGGTTTTGTGATTTCTACTTTGATATTTCAGTCATGCCTCTTGAGAAACCAGTGAGCATCAGCAGGCAAGGTAACTACTCTGGAATGTCTGAAAAAGCCCCCAGCCAGTGTGGTATTTAGATACCTAGTTAAAAATCTAGCCCATAGCAAAGCAGAAGCAATTCTTAAATCCAGTACACTTACTGCTGGGGAAAAAAAAAAGGAAAAAAAAAAGAATTAAAAACACTTCAGTTCTGAGTAAAAGCATTTAAGTGAAGATTACATGCATTTTAATTAATTCAAGTTAAAATTATGTTAGTGCATCTGCATGAGCTTCCGAAACGTAACTACACAGACTAGCCCTCTACTCAACAACTCACTGGAGATGGAATTGCAGTTCAATAAGGGGCCTGGAAGAAAATGAAACAGGCACATAAAGTAAAAAATACAAACACCACAGCTCTTTAAGTTGATGCTTCCTGGTTGTTGATTTAAACCAGAATTAAAATAAGCAAATCAATTCATTCTATTGTTCAGTAGCAGAATGTAATCGCCATGTTCTGAGAAACATGAACATTTAGATATTATAAGACTTTGAAGTCTGCGACAAAAAGCAACAGACATTTCTGAGCAAGTTTTTAAAAAAACAACAAATACAGAACACAAAATCTGGATTCTCTCCACTTCATGGTAATTCCCCTGCATTCCCTCCCTTCCTCCAGGGAGGTTAATTGTAAGCAGATTTACAAATCTGAACATTGCTTCAGTGCACTGAAGCAATCTGGAACAATAATTCTGTGCCTTTATAAACATAATTTAGCTCTATTAGAGCTCACTGCGGATGAGGTTTGTGCCAGCACAGAGGGCTTTTCTGCACCACACCACGGTACGCGGGCTGGGTGTTTGTCTGAGAGGGACCCAACAGATCGACAAGCACAGTGGCGGTCCTTTCAGGCTGCAAATTTTCTAGAAGAGGGAGGATGGAAGTGGAAGAGCTGCTAGGCTAAGCTGAGCAGTTGTGGCAGAAAGAAGCTCCATTTCCCTTCCTCCATACCCTGGAATAAATCCAGTTTAGGTTTTCTTTAAGGGTAGGTTTCACCTTACAAAGCATACATTCCAGCATCCTCCTTGAAAGAGCCCACTATCATTTCAGACTTTTGCCCAGTTTCCCACACGCTCCCTTAATTGTGCAAGGCAGCACCATCCGTGTGACCCCGCGCTAGCTCCCAAGCACTGAGGTCCATGCATCCCGACAACAGACTGCTTCTTGCTGACACCTGGGGTCAGGCCAAGGATGATGCTTCAACAGCAGCTTAGAGATCACGTAATCAAAGGGCAAAGGTTAGTTTCCTAAGGCTCTCCATCACATAATGAGCCACTGTCAGCCTCAGTAGCCTTCTCACTTCAGTGACAGCAAACAAACAAATCCTGTGTGATTACAATTTGTCTCTACATGTCAATTAAAAAAAAAATAACAGACTGGAAGGGTAAAAAGGACAGAAATGTTTTGGAATTGGTATCAGAGCCTCAGCTGCACCTACACTCTCCTGAACGAGCTTCTGGAGCCCCACAAATGAGCCCCACAAGTGAACTTAGAATAAACCTGAAAGCTGAAACATCACCAGTGGAGGAGTTGGCTGAGGGCTGTTCTATTTAGAGGTGCAGCTCCGGATGCAGGGGGCACTAGCTCAGGAGTTTCTGAAGCAGGGGATCTGACAAAAGACAGCAAGGCTTTATTTCAAGCCGTGTTTCGCGCTGTTTTAGGATGATGATAAGACAGTCATCACTGAATCGCTTCCCCTCACACCCTTTGCCTTGTCTATTTGGAGCACAAACTTTGCAACAGCAACTACACAATGAAAGACAGTCCCTGCACTAGTGGGATCCAGTTTCAGCTGGGTCCTGCAGATATTATCATAATACAAATAGCTCCACTGCTGCCCTGGAGGCGGACTTGTTATTGACCTCTCTTGATCAGATCTGGGGACTAAAATGGGGTCGAAGATAACTTTTTTTCCCTATACGAACAAAACAACCTATAAAGAGATGCAAATTTGGTGCATTCCTTTGTCGTCTCACTTCATTCTCTAAAACAAGATAAAAGCATACAAGAAATGCTCAGTGTCTTTTCTCTTCCAACATGTTGTATCTCCATCTTTAAGTTCTTGCTTATTACACTGGCTAGGCAGCCAGTTCTATCTCTGATGTTTGTGTGTAATGCTCATTAAACTCAAAAGGAGTTGCATATGTAAGTACTTTTGCATGCCCTTTAAACGCAGAACAAATGAAAACACGGCCATAGCATTTAAGCACGGATTACTCTGAATACTGAAATTTTGCATTTACTCCTCCTCAGCTCCTGGGAACAGATGCTGTGGTTCCTATTTGTGGCTGCCCACTGTGATTACTTTCCCCATTTGGGACTGGTTTGAACATTGCAGGCTTGTTTCCCTATGAGACTTCTCTGATTCTTTTCTCTGTCCTTTGTTCGAGGTTTTCATATTACAAGGTAACAGAACTGTAAGAAGACAGAAAAGCAAAATGCCAGGAAGTTACTTGGGGAAAAGAAAAGCCTCCATCTCCTTAAAAAAAAATAATAAAAAAAAACACTGACAAATGTTCCTTTGTTTACATAAACTTATCAAGAAATAGAGTTGAAACCTGGAGACATATATGAAAGAAGGTCAGATAAGAAAATAGTTTATCAAATCTCTTAAGAGTTGAAAAGCTACTGTTTATGAAGGGATAACACAGAATCACTTCAGACTTTTAAACCAAGAAAGCAAGACACACGGCAAACTGATGACATTTAAAGTAACTTCTCTATTCATCTGCATACACTTCCTACAGAAACATCCCTCACTTCTCCCCAGTATCCTCAGCGGTCCCCCTCCAAGCTGGTATCCCCTCTTTCGGTGCCTGTCGTGGTTTGAGATAAAGGCAACTGCCAAAGGGCAATTTCACTCTGTTCACCCTAAGAAACAGGCAGACCAAAACGTTAATTCTTGCTTGTAAAGCTCCAGCTATCCTATGAGAGAAAACCACCTATCACCTTAAAGGCAGTAAGTCTTTATCCTAAGTAACTTTGGTTAACATGTTAGGAATATTGCTGATATTTCCAAAGCCTACTCTGATGTGACGTTACAGCACTTAATAAGATTACTATTTCACGTCAGCAATAAATTCCTTAGGAATTCAAGGCCAGCAAACCCTGAGGCGAGGAAAGTGTCTTTTCTTCTCTCTCAAACTGCATCATGCTGGTTTTATCCACAAAAAAAGCTTCATATGCACAGATAAATATGCAGTCACATACCTAGGAATAATACCCTCCTCACTTCATCTTGCATCTTTATCTGTATTCAGCCTACCTCCTCCTTTACTCTTGTCATGGTCTCCATTCTAGTAAATTATACATCGTGTTTGTTATTATTGACCACTCTTTTTGCTAAAAAAGGTAAATATTCCTGGGCAGAGCTATTGCCATTGCCACAGTCTGCCTTCTAGGAATATCCAGACATTTCATTTACTATAAACGATAGCCTTAAGATTACTACTATGACAATGTACAGTATTGTCATACTGTGTTTCTCACCCTAAAACATCTAACAGGCAGTTAGGAGCTGTGGTCACTGGAGCCCGTAGCGGGTTACATAGACCTGTCAACACAAGACATCCTTTGTATGATGTTCTCCCTCCCGGACCTTTAGTCGAATGAAGTTGCACTTCATGCACACAAGAAAACTAGAAGCCCTAACAACAAAGGCAGTAAAGTCATGGAAATCCTAAGACCTCCTAGCTCCTCCAGTTCTTGAGACTTGATGTGGGGCTGTTTTCAGCAACTGTAATTTCAGATTTCCATGAGGAGAAGTTAGAAAAACTGCAGAGTGATTGTAAAGATGTATCTGGTTTGTTCTCTGGCTCCTCAGCACTCTTCCTCTGAGAGGAGAAGGAGATGGTAGGAGAGAGAAAAAGGATGCAACCAGGACAGATCAGCTTGGCTTTGGGACCTATTCTGCTTCTGTCCAAGGACGCAAAAGTGAACTACTGGGAAGCGTAATGCAATTTATGAAGGAAAAATGGTGAAGATGAGAATGGATTTAAGTCACAATTCAGTCATAAACATCTCATTAGCGTTAATTTTTTTCTCCAGTCTGTATGTCTCTCTAAGGAACTCCCGTGGGTGAAATAGAGTAAGGAAGTGGTATTGGGCAATTTTCTTCCTCTCTTATGCTCAAACTGCAAATTTCTGTAGTGTTTATTGTTGGAACTAACCTACTGAAATCAGGAACATCACTGATAGAAGTAAAAACCCTCAGCAACCAAATAAATCATTACACCAAAGATTTTTTTTTCTTACTGCCATCACTCCATTTAAAAATGAGAATCTTTCGAAAGCATTACACCCCTTAGAGACTTGAGAATGGCTTTTTTGGGGGTAGATTTCCATGCTTGACAGGGATATCAATAAACTGGAAAATGAGAAAAATCACATGCTTCTATCTGTATGTTTTAAAATGCTAATTTAAGGGGCAAAACCTAGATTTCTAGAAAAGAAGGCAGGGAAAGTTGTTTTTTCGTGTGTGTGTGCACTTGGCAGTACTTGCACGTAGTCAGGTTTACTGGCTTTGTGGGTTTAGAAGGGGATTAACCAGCTTGTTTCACCTTTCAGAGGAGCTCCAACAAGTGAAAACAGAAGACTCAAGGCCACTGTAACATTAACTCTGTAAAATGTCACAAACTCGTGCTAACACCAGACGAAGGACCTCTTGCACAAGCACCCACACTGGCACAAGCAGAAGGTGCAAGGCTGAAGAAGGCTGTTACGTGCTGCAAGAGGGCCATCAGGAGGCCCTTGGCAAATGACACCCTGGGCTGACAGGAGCAAAACTTGCCAAGCAGCAAAGCCACAAGCTGCTCTGCATGGCTGTGGGAGGACTGAAACAGATCTTAAGAAGCCAGTGCCATCTCGCTTATGCCCCTAGCCCCAGGAAGCCATTTCTAGAACACAGGGGAGATAATACAACCTTAAAGCAAGCATCTGTGATTTTGTTCCTTTAGAAAACCTGGTGAAATGATCCACGTAGAAGTTGTCGCATCCACACAGGTTGGCCACGTTGCACAGACAGCACATTGCACAGACAGCACATTGCACTATTTGGTCTTAAGTGACAGCATCTATGCCGCACAGTTAAGGACTCAGAAGTCAATAAAGTACATCTGAAGTTGTGTGCAAAGTTCAAACTCCTTTCTGTGCACATGAACACAGACACTGGCTTCAATGGCATAACTGTGTAATATTTTTCTTCCTTTGGGACTGTCATATATACTTAGGATATGACAAACAATAAATTGCTTCCGAAGACAACTTACATTCTTTGGACATTCCCACTTCAAAGCACTTCTGTAGTCTGCAGTACTGGCAGCGATTTCTGGTAACTTTATTGATAACACAATTTTTATCTCTATGACATGTGTAAACCATGTTCTTCTGGATACTTCTGCGGAAAAAGCCCTGAAATCAAGAAAAAAAGAAATTGAATAAACCTTTGAGCTTCCCATAAACCTTAGAGACAGACACTAACATTGCTTTAAAATAACAAAATAAAATCAAAGTTATGGTTGGAGTATGGCATCTTTAAAGACTCACTCTTTTATAATTAAATATTGTTGTTGTTTTTTTCAACATAAAAACTCGTCTCTTAACTAAAAACTAATTAAATAATGCAACCAAAAGCCAAAATAAGCAAAACTACAACTAGTAACAGCACTCAGGAAATGAAGTCCTTAAGCTTTACATGAAGACTCAGATAAAAATGTTTTCATTTTTGGTTATGGATTTAGCAATGAGCCGGGTAAACAACAGCTCTCTTAATTGATCCACTTGGAAGTCAAATACTCATCCAACAACCAGGAGTCTCAGCCTAAAGATCCCATCTTTTTCTGTTAGCACACAGGTTCTCTATAGCTCGAATGCTGCACGTAAAAAGTGAAGTAATTTGAAATCCAGGTCTTTTAGCTGTCTGAATTCCTACAACAATTAATTAGGCTTCTGCAGGTGGAAGAGTTCCAGCATCAGGTTATTGAGTTGTGAACTTGTAAAAGTCACCAATTACAGCATTTTTCTTATTGAGGTACAGCTGTGAAAATAATCATGTAATTATAATGATCTTGAACAGAAATTAAAGAGAACTAGAGGTCTGGTTTATACTTAAGGAACAACATTTGCCTGGATTCCTCCTTTGGCAAGTCAAAGAGAAAAACAGTCATAAATAGCAAGGTTAGCTGGCACAGAAAAAAAGGCAAAACCAAGTTAATTTCTTTATCTGCACTAAAAACCAAGCTGTAGATAATATCATATAATAACGAAGAAGAAAAAAAAAGACAATTACTTTAAGCATTTGAGAAATCAACCCACAGATATTCAGTGAAAGTATTTCTGTAACAGGCATCTGGACACTTGACAGTACCATTTAACCTTCTCCATCAGATTTTGAAAATCATTTCAGTGAGTGCCAGGGTCAAATTTCAGTCAACACTGTAGCATTATGGAAGAATAGTTAGCAATTTAATATTTGTTGGAGGACTTGAGAGGTTAAAACTCTTCAACCAGCCACATGTTTACACCCCACGGGGAAGTGGTAAACTCGATGCCACAGATGATAGCTCTGTACCAACAATGCATTTGTCTGAAGATGTAATCGTGGTGAGCTATAAAATTGGCTCTCCTAAATGCACTCACAGAGATATGCAGTAGTTCAAAAGCCCCAAACCCTATCGTTCAGAGTTAACTGAGAGAGTTTCTGGCCATACAATCAGGGAGTGGTAGGGCAGGCACAGTCAGTAAGGGCTGGTCATAAATTCCTTGCACACCCAACATGCTATAGATGCTAATGTTATGAAAATTCCTCAAATTCACTCAGAACTGAAAAATGTCTCCTTAATCACGTAACCCCTGGCAAGAGTTTTCTGTTCTTGCACAGGCAAGCCTCATCCTGACATTAGCTTCTCTGATTTAGAAGATACTTAATACAATCATCAAAGAGCTAACAAAAAATACTTCTTTCTCAAGCTACAGAACACAGCAGAATTATTCAAAGACAGTTGTTTAGACAATTAAAATGTTTAAAAATTATCAATAACACTGATATATTCCACACTTTGCTCACTAACGTTGCTTTAATGTTTGCCAGGAAAATATGGTGTATACATTTGTTTACTTGCCGAGAAGAAAATTTATGGTAATATCCACTTACTATTTTCTTGCTTTGATATTTCTCTAATTGCAATGCCTGGCTTTGTGGTAATTGTTGACGATGTTAAGTAGAACTGTGAGAAGTCTATGACATCTTCTTGAGTTCAACAGACAGAAATTGTGAACTGTCCTGGTTCAAGGATCTCCATATGGCTTATTTAGTCACTGCTTTTTACGTGGCATGAGGTAGGGGAAGGCAAGACTGGTAGCTTCCCCTGCAGCCACTGTGGTTTAATCTACTGCTACATGTCACTGATGGGATAAGACTCCGAACATCAGCCTGACCCTGCAGGAAGCAGAATGGCCTGAACGAACAAATATGACTGTCGTGCAGCAACCGTCTCACCGTGCTGAACAACTGGAGTAATTTAATAAAAGCAGCTCCCAGAACCTCCTTGTTGTCTGCACGTTCCTTGGGGCACAGGCCGCCAGTCATCCATGCTTGAGCAACTTCAGATTTACTGAAAGAGGCACTACTTGAAACAAAATTCAAGAGTCAAAAGTGTCACCCAATACAGAGAAGAGAGGAACAAGCCTCCCTCAAATGTACCTGTAATTCACCCAAATATAGCCAGAGGTTAATGGCACCCACTGAGTGATCATTTGTTCGGTTATTTAGACACAGGTTCTGCATCCTTTTAACCTAGGGTCTCATTACAACCCATCAGGAAGGAAAGTAGAGAAGGTTACCTCAGTCCTTAGCACACACAGTTGACCACACAGCCAAACGGAAAAAGGTGATCTGACTTCTGCAGATGACAAGCATAAAGCATTCATGAACTCATTACTAATATAAAAGGCTTAAGAGAACAAACCTAGTAAAAGCAGATATCCAGGATGAAATTAAAGGTTTCTTCAACACCCTAAGCTCCTCAGAAATATCCTACGTAAAGTGAAATAAATAGAAGAGAGTATTGTGTAAGTTTAGAATGCTGTTTTACAAACAATTTTCTTACACACATATTTGATCTTCCTGGACTTACTCACAAAACAGAAAAAAAAATTGAACTTGTTAATGTAAAAATATTCATATAAAAAAGGTATAATGTGGTCCTGCTTAAAACGAAGGACCTGTTTCTCAGAGGAACTTTAGTGCCCGCCCCTAAGTACTTTTCTACCAGACAACAGTGGGATACTTTTTCTACTAAGATGTGTGGCAAGCTCATTTTAAAACCTTGACAATATGTCACTGAACAGATTTGATCTGTCTCTGGACAGGCACTAAGAAAAATGCCCAGATTATAAATATTATTTAGTTTCTTTGCATATGAAAGCCAAAACAAAACCATCACACGGGGGGTTATAGGCCATTCTTCAGGCACTAAATGGCAAGCAGCATTTGTTTAGCTCCGTGGTTCGGTTCTGGGAGCCGCCTCCACAAACCTCACGCTGTGCAGGCACAAGCGTGGGTAGGCACGCTGAGCAGGGTCATGCCCAGATTATTTCCCAAATCTGATGGGAGGCAAAGAAAAATATTTGCTCACGAGGAAAACCTCTATGCCAGATAACTGTTCAGAATGACGGGGGCTTTTCTCTCCGTATGCTTTCTCTCCCTCCACTCTGTCTCACCCCATGTGTCAGGATTATAGCGCAGGCCATAAACGCAAATCAGACACTCTCCAGGCACCCGAAATAGCGAACATGCCTGGCTCGACGCCGTGTCACACGTGCAGCTAGCCCGAGGCCTCTGGGATGGGTGCAGAAGACGTGATTTGCACGCAGGCCCTGACCGTGGCAGGAACGCAGGCTGCCATCGACTGCGGAAAATGGCCGCCTGCCTCCAGAACTGAAGGCCCGGCAGCCTGCACGCTTCCTCCTTTCTGGGCTTGCTCACGCTGCGCTACAGCAAAACCTAAATACAAACACTGCTGAGCGTATCCCCCAGCAGGTATGTGGCAGGCTCGCACTTGAACGTGGCCCTTCCTCATCCCCCAAGTATTTGACTTGTTGCACCGCTGAGGATGTGACACATCGCCCGTGGCTGTGTGGCTTCCTGCTGATCCCGTCTCACAGACCGCAGCAAGAGCAGGAATGAGACGAGGCAGGAGCCCGCCTCTGTCCCTGCACAGGTACCTGCACGTCACGTCACCTGCTTTGGCTACCGGCACCTCTGCAGCCAGAGAAACACCCATACTGCTTATCTCTTTTTTCTTTTTTTTTTTCGCTGTGTTCACTAAAAATAGCAAAGCTAGAAGCAGGCCTAAGTTTTCCTCCAGTGCTCCTTGTCAAGTGACTTGAACTCAAGCTCACAATCCGAACAGTTTCTTCAAAAAAACATGAAAGAAAATACGAATGCAACCTAACCTAAAGATGTCAGAAATTTTGGAGACGGCAAACCACCACTGTTTGTAAACTAATCGACTTCAAGCTCTTACAGGCTTTTGGAAAACAAAGTTACTACTTATGATAATACACTCACCTCAAAAGGAATCTGTTTTGCTCAATATTTAAATGAAGAATGTTTTATACAAATATTTTAGCATTCCTTCCAAATTAACTCCCTGTGATGGGAGATGAGACACTCCTGTGCCAAAAACAAGCACAGATGATTCTTTGTAATTTAAAACGCACTACGAATATAAAGACAAAGACATTCTGTGAGATATAAAACGTTACTGTGGTACAAAACTGTTTTTGATAGCACCTACAAAGTACTTGAATTTCAAGTAGAAAAACCTACTAAGACCTATCAGGAACAGTGATTTGCTCTAATATTCCTTTTACCTACAACTTCTGAAAGGAGCACAGATCTTGTATTTTCTTTTAGTGAGGACAAAGAAGCTTTACAGAAATCACACTTTTGAATTAATTCTGTCCTTCTGAGCTGCTGTTACTGGCAGCCTGTACACAAAGCATTTTGGACAGACATTTCAATTTTTAATCTCATCTTTTCTGCACACCACGCCATGCTCCTCCCAAGCCCACCAATCTTGTTATCTTAATGGATGACAGATAGAGTATCACTCTGACCATGCCACATTAGGCATCCTCATTTACCCAGCGCAAGGAAAAAATGCTGAGTATAAATTATTCAGAAATCTATTGTATCAGCGTGTGTTCTCTGAGCATTCACCACTGGCAGAGCAGACAGATTATTTTTCACTTTTAATTGTGTTGATATCTTATCTGCTGCACTGAAAGCAGGGAGTGATACGTGAAACCATATGTACCAAGCAGAAAATAAACCCAGTTTACTAGGTCTATTGCTTAAAATTAAATAACTGATTTAGTCAATGTAACTTCAACGTGGTGCCAAACAAACCACTCCATCCCACTCACCACGTATTTTTGTAGTTACCTGTCAATGAATCAAAACTTAAAGATCTCAATTCAGAGGATATTAACTATTTCAGTGAGATCTGGAGTGCCATTATGCCACTGGTTATCTGAATACAAAGGAAGGAGTTAAGGCTAAGCCCTTAAAATGATGTTAAGTTTTCAAGCTGATAAAGTCTTACAGAATTGTTAGCATGAACTGCTACCCTTACCTATATGAGAGGGAACCTATACAGTTCCCTGTCCTTCCCTGTCCAGTTGATTTTGGCAAGTCACATAATTTAACGCTGAAGTTATACACATTACATGAAGAGATGGATCATTTGATCTCAACAGCTTTTTAAAAATATTTTGCCAGCAGAGGGTATGCCAAATCTTTTTTCATAGATGTAGCAGGCTTAGAAGTTGAAAAATTGCATTGCAAGCCAGTGATAGAGTAATCAGCAGAGAAGGGCTATTGCTAGCTCAATCTGTTTAAACAGCCTGCTCAGTTCATCTGGTTCAGCTTTGATTACCCCCAAATACAACCAGCCAGCTATGACTCCTGCAGATTTAGAGGCTATTCTTTGGTAAATTTGCAAAATAAGCTTCTGAGTGAAGTGAATTGCTACTTTATCGTAAAAGAAACAAAGGAGTAGGAAAGACTTTCTGTGGTATGGTTTATCAGTCATTTATAAACTCTGACTGACTGAGCTTTGAAGGGAAAAATACAAAACAGAAACAGAAAAGAAACCCACCTCATGACATACCTGAAACTTCTGCTATTAGCTTTACTGTGACATAGAGGACATGTTAGTATGCACCTTTCTATAGAGCAAACTTTTTTTGTGATACATAACCTCTTTTCAATCTATTTATTTTAGTCATTCAAGTAACCCTCTATCCTCGCTAGCCCTGTAAAGCTTGCATAGGTAAGGTAAGAACCCAGTCCCTGCTGTCTCTGGAGCATCAGCAAAGACATTTAAGCTCCCAGTGATGAGATCTGCACAAAACTATTTTGCTCTGTGTTCAGGGGATTGCATAGGTGCATTCAGGAACTGAATGAGATTTGCAATATTTATATTACAAGCGGCCACAGCCAAGGAACAAACCCCACCTTTCTCACAAAGTCCTGGTAGGATCAGAGGTCAGGTTAGGGCAGGCAGAACACACCTTTTACTTGTTAACCAGGAATAATCGGGCTGATAACATGCAGTCTCACCACTGGAGTTACATAGAAAGGCTTATAAAAGACCTAAAAGACATGGCTTATGATGTTAAGTGATTTTGTACAGTACAAAAGACTGTAAAATGGCTGCAGCCAGAACACGAGACCCCATTAGTAATGAAAGCTGCAAAAGCAGCTACCTAAAAGGAAGCTAAAATAAACATATTCTTAGCTGCAAAGCACTTTTCCAGGATGTCTGCACTGTCTATCACACTTTGGAAGTCATGGCTCTTAGAATAAACAAATTAATTGTCTGACATTGTGGCTGGAAACCACCGCCTGCACAAAATGGAAGCCGCTACAATAAGTAGAGGAAGGCTTGCTGCCAGGAAGCCCAGAAATTGTGCTGATCATGTATGTCAGAGCAGGACAGCCAGACCTTTGCAAAAACAAATGAATAAACACTGGTCCATGTCCATAGCTTGTAGAGAACACCTAGAGGATGTAGCTGCCTGGCGGAAGAGGTGCTGGACACAGCCTCTGTGCCAGCCCGCAGTGAGAGCACGCTGCACGTTCTTGTTGCTGCTGTTATTCTGAGCAGGAATTCACGTTTCACCTCAGCTAGCCATTTATTCTGCAGATGAGGAGCAGCCATAACCTTCCATGGCCAAAGGAAGAAAACAAAATTTGCTATTTAGAGAAGGGCTCTTTTTAACCAACAGAACTTGAAATACTTCATATAAACAAGCAGGTGTTATCCCAAATCTCGCATACAGGAATAAAGACCTGTGAGCAAACAACAAAGGGGAAAAAAGAGCTATGCTCTTTGTCATTACCTTTACATAAATAGAAAAGTTTGTAAGGTTTCCTCCTTTCTTAAAAAGAAAAGGCCCCAGAGGACAGGGACAGGCAGATGAGGGATGTGTCACCCTCCCTGAGCTACCGAAGTGGGAACGCTCCTGCAAAGACAAGGAGGCCACACTTGATAGAAACTAATAGTTTCTAAGGTGCAAAAAAAATCTTGGGGGCCACAGGGAGCAAGGAAAAAAAACACAAACACAGTTTGAACAACAAAGTTTAAAGGAAGATATCTGAGCTACTAGTGCCCATTAGCCCTTATCCTGGTAAGGCTGGAAATGAAACCCATTTTTCATGGTGCCCTATATGCCAACACATTTTCTGATTCCAGGAAGCTTGGCCCACTGTCGAAACGATGCCCCTAGCAGTCAAAACATTCGTTTTGTTCAGTGAGTTTGAAGCACTTCTGCTAGCAGAAAGGCAGCTACTGACAGCATGACCTCCAAACACTGAGAAGGAGGGAGAGCGAGTGCGATCTGCCACGAAGTGTGCGAGGTTCATTCATTCGGCTGCAATCCGCAGCAGCCTGTGCCAGCAAGGGTACAACGGTATCCACAAGCCTACCCACAGATTTCTCCACAACTTCGATTTTCACTGAACTCCTGACCTTTTTAGCAAACATGTCAAAGTCTCCAGACGGAACAGTCATCACCTTGAAGCAATATGTAAGGGGAAAGAACCACTTAGATTTTCTCCACTTCAGCAATTGAAACAGAGAGGAAGGAGCTGGTATGCACTTCCATCTGCTTTCTTCAAATTAAAAAGAAAAAAAAAAAGGAAAAAAAAGGAGATGAAATGTATACAATTAAAAAGTTACAGTTAACTTCCTTTCAGTAACGTCTGTAGGATGATTTTTGGCCTGCTAGGAAACTCCAGATGGGAAAAGTAATGAATATAATTTAATATGAATAAGAGGAGATCAAAGAAACATTTTCTGAGTGGCAGAACACTGACTTACTTCACACGGTTCAATGCAGAACTCAGGAATTAATTATCACATTTTGCTATTTTCTTATTTTTTGTTTATGCAAATCAATTCCCCTTAACCTAATTTGTGGAGGACCAGACCCACAACCCAATAAAACCATAAAATGTCACTCGGATGGTCGTACAACCGGCTAGCACTTATCCAAAAGGCTATATATGTTGTTAACTGCTCATCGTTTTTTCTCCTCTCTTCCCCTCCAGTGCCTCAGGATTTATACCACCAATTAAGACAATAATGAGTGCCCCAGGTTGACCTCCCAGGAGCAAGAATTAATTAAGCGCAGTATTTCTTAGTGAAGAATGACACTTTTCCAAACCGTTTATGTGGCTCCCTTGCATGGAAGCACAGCATCAGGAAAGACTTTCCAAATAGTTATCCCCCACATATATGATGGATTTTGGTTTATGCTCTTAATTCAGGTCTCAGTTTTTATCTGTTGTATATGTCTGTATGGTTTTTGGGTGGTGGGAGCCCCCAAAGGGGTCACCCCCCCGGACATCTTGCAAGGACAAGCTCATGTTTTTACTAGATGTACATGGGATTTTTTTGAACCGAGCTACAAAGGAAAGAAACTAAGCAACAGGTACTCTAACAAAGTAGCAAGACCTAGTACCAAAAATAAAGATCCCTGCCAAGCTATACCCATGCAGTGGCATGCGAAGTCCTGCAGCACGCCGGACGAGGAAAAGACTCATGTCAGCTATGCAATTACTACGCTACAATTACTTCTAGGAGTCTCTCAAATTAGCCTCTCCATTTAGCTGCTGGCAGAGCTGGAAACACGTGAAGAGGAGAGGGCAAGCTCAAACAAAAACCTAGACGGGAGAAAGGAGGTATGTGCACGTTCCAAGGAAATTCCCCGTGTGGGTGGGCTCTGCCTCCTCCTCCTCCCTTCCAGCCTTACCCCCGGAGGCTCGCAGCGTTCCCGCACATACTTGGCACTGCAGTTATTTATCGAGCGAGACACCGGGACTTTCACTAATCGGCAGGCAGGAAAAAAAAAAAAAAAAAACTGCCCTTCTGCACCATCTGAAATCTACAGATTCACCAGTTTCTAACCCGCTATCGGCAACTGAATGTTTACAGCTCAACTGAAAAAATAACACAAACTACGCCACGAATATTTGCAGATGCCTGCAAGCTGGCTGAACGGCAATTCCCCTTGCTCTCGCAGGCAGACCCACACGGTCTGCGTGCAGCCAGCTGCCTCCTACCTTCTCAAAAACCAAAGCCTTGGCCTGAATTTGGTCCCCATGCCCACCTGGGCTCCTGGCTGCGTGGGGTGAGCCCCGATGAGCTGCACCTGCTGCGGGCTCCCCACCTGCGAGGAGCTGAATCCAGCCGCATGGCTCACCCTGATCTTTCAAATCTGGCATATTTCTGTTGTTTTTGTCCAACCCAAGAGAAGTTTTAACAAGTTTCCAAGGAGGGATGAAGTGACGTACGAAAACAATGCAGAAAACAAACAAGAAATTAAAAAAAAATGACACAGACATAAATATGCCAAAATAAAGCAGATGTCTTGAGCATTATGCTTCCTGGTGAGTTTTACAGGCGTGCATCTGAATGGCTCATCAGCACATGTTCATTCTCTCTCCACCATTTCTTTTGCTACTAGTTTTGACAATTGATCTCTAAACAAATACACTGTACGAAATCCCTTGAAATCTGGCAAGTAGTGTCTGGTACTTGCTACTTCATGCTATATTCTGCTTCACCCGCGTTCAGTGACAAAGAAACTCTGCTAATGCAGAACGACCCCTCTAGAACCTTGTAAAATGCAGAGTTTAGCAAAACTCAGCTGCCTGGAGACTACAAAATAGAGTTCAAGTAAACACCCAGAAGTATTTAAGTCTGGCTCTCCCGTACTGGCAGTAGCGAAGGAAAATTACCTTTCCACACTGCAGCTGAAACTCATTACTGAAGGTGACAGCAGAGAGATGAGTTGGAGCTGGAACAGCTTGGCAAAACCACCAGGTTAAGAGTGACACGGGGGGCCGTACCCCTCTGCCGGGCTCCCCACGCACTCGAAGCACGTGTGCACCCCACAGCACGGCTTTCTGTAGCTTCTTTATGACACTGTGCAGAAAATGGAGTTAGCAGGGCGCCGTGGCCAGAACCAGCCCTGCCCTATGCAGCTGGTGTCCTGACAAAAGGGAAAGACGGGCTGAGAAAGGTGGATGAACGCAGGCTGTGCAAGCGCAGGGGAAACAGAGGGAAAGGAAAAAATTCAGTGGTGATGAGGATTCATAGGGTAACACCAACCAGAGGTAGGAACCTTATTGCAAAAGTTAAAGACAGAAGTTGTGCTGAGATGCTGACCAAGAAGGGCAGCTCGCAGGACAAGTGGGGCACTGCCTCTGCCGTGCCCGGTGTCGGGGCCTGCCTGGAACAGGGCAGCTTGGACCGCTCTGACGACAAGAAAACATGACCTTTCGGAGATGACTGAATGGACTGGGGCTGATTAATCTGGCACAGGAAAATCTTAGCAAGATGTTTTCCTGTTTTCTCCCTCCCCTGCCAGACTCAGACAGAGAGCTCCTATGATCACAAGACGATCATTCTTTCAACTTATGAAAATCACATGGGACAGAGCAAGATAAAAAGTCTTTTCAGTGGGCTCATCCATGGGTGCTGTGCTTACATCTCTCCTGTTTACCTAACACCCTCTCTCCTCTTCTTTCAGAAAAACACTCCACAGTTTTCACTTTTGTTTCTGTACATGTAGCAGTTGCCATGTGTCTCTGAGGGTAAATGTTAAGACCATTTGCAGCAGCATCTGAGCAATGCCTTGTTCTCCTAGGAAGGAGGGAAGGAGGGAAGGAAGGGGAGGGAAGGAGGGAAGGAGGGAAGGAGGGAAGGAAGGAAGGAAGGAAGGAAGGAAGGAAGGAAGGAAGGAAGGAAGGAAGGAAGGAAGGAAGGAAGGAAGGAAGGAAGGAAGGAAGGAAGGAAGGAAGGAAGGAAGGAAGGAAGGAAGGAAGGAAGGAAGGAAGGAAGGAAGGAAGGAAGGAAGGAAGGAATCTCCTTTTTCCCTGGTAAAGGCCCGGGAGGCAGCCTGGCTGGGGGCCCCTGCCTCTCCCCTCGGTGCCAGGAGGGTCCCCAGCAGGCTCACGGGTCTGCTAAAGCTGCAGGCAAATCACTGGCTGCGTTTACAGCCAACCAAAGGGACATTTTTTGGCACTGTTTCAGCCTGCCATCTCACCTTGTAATTTATGTATCCGTTATTCCAGACGGGGGATCCAGAGTCAATATACCTTTTCCCCTTTAAATGTAGGTATTATGATATGGTTTTATTGCATCCCTCTAAAACATATTAAATGAGAAATATTAAGCATGGCCTCGTGAAATCATAAGGGACTTATACACAAAAACCTGTTCCTACTTCTCAGCTGTCTCCTGACTTGAGCTGTCAAAATTGCAGCAACTCCTGTGCATTATCAAAGGGAAGAACAGCTTATGAGTAAGGGACCCTGAATATTTGGCAGGCCAGCTGCAGTTATATACCAATTAAACATCTACTACATCAATATACCCAAGCTACCAATTACAGGTTTGGACATGTGAATTCTTTAACACTACAAGAATTTTCTTCTGAGCTCCATCTCAGATGTCACACCTACAGGCGTCTCCTGTAGGAACGGAAAACTTATGGAAAGTTCATATGAAATGAGCAGAATGATATAAAATATGAAGAAGGACATAACACCTATGTACTTCACAGTGAACTCAAGAAATAAAGTATCCATACTTAAAGACTATGGCAACATTCAGATGTAGAGGAGGGAAAGATAGCCACATGGGTATAATCTTGAACTTTGGCAGCTTCAGATTTTTGAATGGTTACTCAAAATGTGAACAGTTTTTCTTACTAAGGGATTCATTTTGCTTTACTGGAGGGTAAAAAAGTAGAATGTATAGACCAAACAACTTGAAAAAAGAATGTGTAAAGCTGACTTTATTGTAAACAGCAAATCTTGGTGGCTCCTATTGGCTTTCCTGGTATAGTACAAGACTGGGATTTCATGAAGAATAGCTCTGCAAAGCTGATCAGCTCTGGGATCCATGCTGCAAATTCAATTGCACTCCATTCCCAGTGGAAGCTAAAGAAAATGCCCCTTTAGGAAATTTCCTCAAAGGAACACTTCATTCAGGATTAGAAAGACCCTCTGTTTCCATGAGCAGGTCAGTCAGAAAGCACAGAGAGCAAGGGAAGGTCACTTTCTGAGGCCAATCAGAGCATTTCTGCCAGTTGGAAAGCTGACCACTTACAGACTGGGTGACAATGCTTTACAATAACCAGAAAATACAGATAGGTTTATCTTTCAAAATAAATCCAGTAAGAAACAAACAAAGAGCATCTGAATGTATATTTAGCATGCAAGTAAACAGACTTAGTGGATAATCCCAGTTTGTACACTCCCCAAACCCTCTTATTTTGGATTTAATTCTTTCTAAGATGTGCCAATCGGAAAATCTTTAAGTGTACTTGTTAAGAAAAATGCAAACAACAGTTTAAAAAGATGCCTAAGGCAAGCAGAACGGTGACCCCAACCATCTCACTGCACTGAAGTCGACATTCAGCCAGAACCAAGCTCAGCAACCTATTCCAATCTCCCCACTTATTCCCTAGAAAAGTCTGGAAAGCAGCGCAGTTCTTTGTGGGACCCAGCAAGCTACCAAACCTAAATTCAACAATTGCTGGTATGTCCTTCTCTGATGTCTCATTATGCAGTTTCTTTTTTAAAAAGTTCCTGAATTAAAAACTGAAATCTAACTCACTGTAATTTTACAAGTCTGTACCTGCTGTTCAGTAAGCATAAATAAATTATTTGGCATACTGCAAAAAACGGTAGGCTGTTACTGTTAATAGAAAACCTCAAACTATTTCATTTCTGAGATGTTTGCTTGGATACCCATATTGCCTTATCTGCTGCTTTACCTCTGCAAACAATACTTCTAAAGATCATAGTATAAAATGTTGTATTAAATATGGTGAAAAACTGCATTTTTTTCCACACTGTGACAAATTTCTGGGTGTGCACAGGACAGCCTGTACTCCACATCTATAATTAAAGGCCACATGTTGTCCATGAGTTATGAAATAGATTAAGATGGTGAGAACAAAAGCATTTTTTCACCCTCTTTAGTAAAGAAAAATGCAAAAGTAAAATCCTTTAGAACCTACTTACAGGGAAATAAAACCACGCTCTACTTCAGTGGCATAAATAACGTGGGACTTCTCAGAAAGAAATCATACGAAAGTGAATCACAGCCCACCTGTTCCTGACACCTCTTGTCGATATGTCACGATGTGATTTGCGCAGACAGCGCTTTTACACCTAGATGTAATTTACTTAATTCTGTTGAAGTTGTTGCAAATCATGTGTACGTTACCAGTGTGGTGTGAACCTCAGCTCTCAGCCATCCCCTAATAAGCCAAAACAGCTACTGGCAGTGAAACGTGACAAACGCACACATAGAGTATTTAGTACCTACCTTAGTGCAAGAAGCTATGATTCAACTTCAGTAATGAAATGTATGTATGCATGTAAATTTTAAGTTTCTTCTTTTTATGGAATGTATTCTTAGGCACAGAAAGGAACAGACACTGACAGAAGAAAAAGGCTTGACAATTTAATTTGATAATTACTAAGAACAAACGATGGCTGTTACAGTTACTTGACTGAGAGTAACTCCTGAGAAAAGATGTGCCAAGGTCAGTAGACGTTAAGGCTACATCTGTTATTAGGAGACATCCTTAGGGACTGTCAGAGACATACAACATGGAAGCCCACCTCCATGTCAGCCAACCATTTGGGCTTCTAAAACCATCCAGACCTGCTGCTGGAGGTAGCCACTGGCCAGCTCACAGCGCCGAGCCATGCCTGGGAGGAGTGCTGGTTGGTGCTGCCAAACACCTTCAAGGGACACAGCACTGCAAAGCAATGCCCCAAGGTGTGCCTCGTCGCTATTTAATTTACCATGGTTTAAGTCAGATGCTGTTCTCCTCTTATTGAGAAAGCCTTCATTGACAGGGGCAAGAACTTTGCACAAAAAGGGAGTGCAAGATTTAATCCAAACAACTGCATGTCACTACTTGACGGTTCGTGCAAAACAAGAAAGTAGTTTCCAGTTCCTGTTTCCACAGGACACTAGCCTTCGTGCTTGCAAATAACTGGAACAGCTTGGTTAGCATAGTTATAGACTTATACGGGATGATCTCTGCGCTTTTATAGTACCAGCACCACTGCTGAAACGAATTAAAATAATTAGTAAAAACAACTGTTCTCACAGCTTAAGATGAACCCCTCTTGTATGACTGAGGGTAACTGGCACCCAGTGGAAAGTGGAGGAGGTATAATCCATGACTTGGGCCCAAGGTGCTGGAAATCAAGTATGACATTCAAATACTCAGCATGATCTTCATTTTTCCTCAACTGTCATGGTTGGCAATTTATTTTTTTCTTCATTTTATTACATTCAAAAAAAACAGAAAAAGATTTTAAAATGTATGGTAACATAAAATATTTGTTCCTGATCCTGTCCATTTCATCATGTCTATTCTCAGTAGACTTCCCATAAATATGTGCTTCCCCATACTTCGAAAATCATGAAATAAATTCAGTATTTGGTGAATATTTTATCTTCCAAACAACGAGAAAAAATAACTCAGAATATACTGAAATGAAACAGGTATCAGCTTTTCAAAGGACATTTGGTGATTTTTTTTTTAAATTTTAAAATCTCAAATCTCAAATAGACCATTAAAATGATGAGGTCTCCTCTGATCCTATGAAATACAGAAAAACTCCAGGTTTTCAGTACTGCATTTAGATCACTTTCAACTCATTTAGCATCTTTCTGCATATGGCCTTGCTTCCTGCAAACAAATGGCTCTGAACATTGCTACACTGCAAAGTGCTTAAAGATCAGCTGATATTAACAGTATGCAGAAATGTATCTCAAAATACATTTTTCATCTTCTGAAAAATGGCTGTTGATATAGCTAAAACTAGGAGTAATTTTCTGTGATTTGAGGAATTTTTCATAGCTGTGCATGAACGACAGCATGCATCTCCACTGCTTGCACTGTCACTTACTAATATAGCTTAAATGGAGACGAATACAGCTTGATCATTCAAGCTGATCTATATTTTTCTTTGAACTGATAGAAGCTTTTACAATTGCGTTGTTGCAACCAATATTACTTCTTTCCCTAATACAAATCACATGTCGTCTGTAATCCAATACTTTAAGCTCAGAAAATAAGCATTTTCAAATTTAGACATGTCTTTTACTTTTTGTTTCAGTTGTAGATGATTACAACATGCCAGAAAACAAAGCCAAACAAATACACAGAGCACTGGTGAGATGTTTTTATGAGGTCTGTTTTATTTTTAGTGCGAGGTAACTTTGAGAAAATTCTATGTCTGGATCCTTAATTTCCAGTAAAAGGGCATAAATATAGACTTAAATGTGATTACATTATAGCTGGAAGTTTACACATGCAAGAGTGTGGTTTCCAAAAACAAGTGCTGCTTAAGGTCCCTCCACAGTACCAGAACTGCCTAAGAAAATGCAAATCTCTTCTCACATGATATAAGAGGCATTATTAAAAGAAAGAGGCATCTGTCCTGAAGGATACTGTTCCATAAAGAGAACACTGATACAACAATCCCTAAAATATTTTAGGCCACTCATCAACATTTCTTGCAGACCAAAGCATGTCCTTGTCATCCAGCTCCAAATAAATCAAATCAAAACCTTTTCCACTTTTAGGCAGTAGCATTTTGTAAATCAGTTATTGCCTCCTGATGACCATGGATTCATGGACCACAGCAGGAGAACCCCAACACTCTGAGTGTCCAGAGGGACATAACCATGAAGGACATCATTGAGATCATTAACACAGATTATTATTTGGGTGCCTAACCAAAGAGCTCATGGGATAGCTTTTCTTCTATTATGTGCATACATATATATTTTTTTTGAGTCAGTCCTACAGAATTATTGACCTAAATTTCGAGGTTTATTCTATCAATGGCTATTCTCCAAGCTGCTTAAAGTCTTCGCAATCAAAAAAATAAGTATTTGAGTTAGGAACAAGTCAAACAGGTAGGCATATTATTTTTATAACTGAAGACCTCTGAAAAGGTATTAAATGTGGCTACCTTTTATCTTAGTGATCCCACAGTAGGTGTGGATTTATATGAAGATTCTGATGGAAGGAAAGCTATTCTTTTATGATAAAAGCCGATCTGGGATCACTCTGTAGTGAATTAGATTTTTCTACATTTTTGTCCATTAGCATCAACAATGGGCAGAGAGGCACCTTGATCATTCAGACAAAACTGCTGGACCATAAAACTACTCTCTTGTGCCGTCTTCTCTTCTGAAACTGCTCTGGGCATCTTTGTTGCCCACCGAATTCAAGCCAGGAATCCAGGCAGGGTTGCCAGCAGAGGAATGCCATCTTTTAAACGCCCAGAACAAGGGACAAGGCTTGAAGAGGCAGCTGAATCTGCCAGAACACCAGCTTCTCCTCATCGCCCGCACAATGATGGCATTGTTTGGGAAACCAGCCCACTACACTCAATCTCCCTTTCTGCAAACCCGGCTACAATGACGAGAAAAGCCAGGCCCAAAGAGCTGAGCTTTCAGTGACAGCCCTGTAACCACTTGTACCAGCTGGATAAATCCAAGCTTCTCATTTCGTATGGAATTTGTTTGCGTGCTATCTAGCAACACCCAGAAACTGGGAAGGAAATAATAAAAAAAAAAAAAAAAGGCAAAGGAAGATTTTAGAAGTCTTTAACTGAGGTCATGAAACACACAAGTAAATTCCGAAACCCGCCTTTGAAATGCCACACAGTTTACAAAATGGAAAAGTTGTAAATAAGTTGAACATTGTAAGTGTGTTGTATTTTACACATAAAAAGATAGGCTGCCTCTGGAATTTTTCTTATGGAATACAAGTGATACCATGAAGATCAATTTGGTTTTTAGATTCTAATATATACAAAGCCATTGACAGGCTACAATGTACATCAGCCTTTTGCAGCATAACACCCAGAAATGAAAAAAGCCAAGATTTTTTGTTTCTAAAACTGTTTAAATAAAATTAAAATTAAAAATAATAACAATAAAAAAAACTTACTGCTGATTTTGACTGACCAGATTGAGAAAAAACTCTTGGATTTCAACCTTTTACATGTGTCAAACTTTCAAATTCAGAAGGCAAGAAGTCAGGCACCCTAACTCTATTATCACATATGAGATTTTCAGCATGTACATACTACAGTTAGAAAGAAGAGATAGCTTAATGTTATTCAGACAGCTCCTGAACTTCCACTGTGGCTCATAGGCACATACCAAGAAATACTCCAGCCCCCAAAAAACTGAAAAGATTAGTTTATCAAAACAAGCCACAGAACAGTCTTTCTAGTGGGAGACAGTACTTAAGACTGGTCATGAGTAAAACAGAAGGATCGCTTTAAAAAGTAGGGTTTAACAAACATAAAAAGAGAAAGCATTTGGCAAAGGAGGTTAAGAGGCTACTCCCAGGTTCCTAAAACAATAAGGTCCAAGGATGACTGTGAGAAGAAGAAGGTCAAGAAAGAAGTGGAGAAGAGACCAAGCTGAAATCTAATCATCACATGAGAAGACCACACCAAAAGTCTGTCAATGAAGGCAAGAAGGTACATCCTGGGGCAAAAAGGTCAACATGTCATGTGAATTACAGTGCTGAAGACCAGAAATGATGTCTGAAAAACAGGAAGCCGTGAGATTACCAAAGCTTGGTGCTGTTGCAGAGAGAGAGATGGAAAGTTCTGTCTTCCCAAAATCTGAGTCCAAGATAGCGGTCAGACAAGCAAGAGGGCACACCAGGGAGAGATGGCAGTGGGAGAAGTCAGAGCTGGAAGTAACTCTGGAAATCATCCACTGGCAGGTGACAATTGAGGGAACTTAAAAATTTCCAGTGCAGTGGTTCCCCAATGGAGCATCACAAAATCATAATCGCCAATTACAGCTCTCCAAGGGGTCATGGCTGGAAGGGTCACCATTAAGAGCATACCCTTTATTAGCAGAATATTGCTTTTGGCTGACAGACCATTGGTCTACTACAAAATAGTTCAGCAGTTGATGCTTTTGAGACAGAAAACCGAAGAACTGATCGTCATGGAACAGCATCAGCAAATAGATAAAAGAGACACTTAAGGGGACATTAAATGAACAGTAAACAAAGTGGGAGGAGAATGTAAAGAGCCCTGAAAGACAAGAGAAGGAAAACCTGCTGAATCAAAGGCAGTAATCAACCCTAAACCTCAGAACATAAAGCTGTCCCTTTGCACCAGAAGGATACTGCTAATGACCACTGTGACGGCAGTTTCACTGAAGCTCAAAGCAGAAAGGTAAAGGAGAAGGAGACAGAGAACTAGAAGAAAACCAAGGGAGAGGCAGCACAGTAAAACCAAATGAATAGGGCCCTAATTAAGAGAGACAAATATGAGATGAGGAGAGTTTTCTGTTTGTGTTTCCCATGAGAAACAAGACTGGCATGAATTAGAAGGAATTGGTAAACAAGTCAAAAAAGAAAAAAGGAGAAGACTTGAGAAAAGAATATCAGAACAGTGGTAGGTCCAGTGCAGGAGGAAAAATGAATGAATTTCAGGTCTATCATCACAGAACAGATAGCAAATCAGGCACAGAGAGAAATGGGGAAATAAGAGTCAAGAAAGAGAAAATGGAAACAAGATCAGAGGAAAAGGCAGGGGTGGGGTGGGGTGGGGAAGAGAATTAATACTTGATTAGGATGATATTTTAGTCTAGTTTCTTAAGAAATGAACTTTTGGTAACCCAATGATAATAAGCAAGGTTGCCTCTCCCCATCCCAACATATTTTAGCCAACTGCAGTGAAATAGCAAATATAGCAATCTCCAAGAAGATTAAGTTCTTTGAAATTGCTTGGAAACGTGTGCTCAAGTAAAAGAGAAATAAGAGAGTGTTTGTTCGAGTAAAAGAGAAATAAATATATGCGGTTCTTAATGAGAAGAAAGGCTGCGACATGAATTCTTATTATTGTTCCCTATTCACCAGAGAACCAGCATGAAACTACAACACCGTACCAAGAAGCCTTCAGTGAAACTCATACTTCCTAATAAAGCAGGGTTAACCAACTGAAAGGCAGAGATCCACAGAAAATGAGACTTCCCCAGCGGCTATGCTCAATGCTCAGTGCTTATTTAAACTCACAAAGCAACTGACTAAATTTTGTATGAAGAGAAAGAGAAGCATGAAGAAAGAATTAATAGTGGGAACAGACGGTGAAAGTAGCCTTGAGTAGAGGCAGGAGCCTAGATGATTAGGAAGAGAGTAAAAGGTGGCAGCTTTCTTATGGTACAGGAGCAAGGGTAGAGCAAAGATAAAGGACCAGAAAAACAAACTGTCAGTGAAGAGGTTTCTGAGGCTACTTCTGGTGTTGTGGTCACATACTGCTGTCTGCTGTCATCCAGCACATCATTTCTGTTGACCTGAAAGCTTAGACAACTCTCAACAGCAAACATAGTACCTGACCGTCCACTCAAGGTACCACTGGTTGACTCATGTTCTTTGCCAGCTTCTTGCACTCACTAAGGAAGATGATTCAATCAGTGGAATAAATTAATTAAATCCTAGTCGAACCTGTTGAAGAGCTGGTGTCAACTAACCCAAATATTGCCAGTCTCAAGTAGTCACATTATAGATTCGGAATCCTGTTGTTTCTCATAGAGCGACAGGTTTTATATGCAATTCACCTCTCTCTCTCTTTATTTTTTTAACAGCAGCTACTGCTAAGTGCTGAATTGCCCCATATTGCAAATTAGCAAATAAGTGAACACAATTTCTTTTTGTTGTTGAATAGCAGCTACCACATTACAAGATGGATTTCTTCAGGTATTTTAACAAGTGCAGTCTTGTTTTAATTATTTACAAAAATGCTTTGCAGTATGCCAATAAAAGCCCTACAGTATATTTTAGCATATTTTTCAAAAATAATGAAGTCTTAGGAACATGTGACCTTGCTGCCACGGTCCGCAATTATGTCTGTGCATAGAGTGAGTGTGTGGGCGAGCAAATGACACCACCATTTGCGTGTTAGTATCCAAGTAAAGAATGAGATAAGATTTCCTATTTAATGAAATCAGCTCTAGCATATTCTTATCATAGATTTTGCTAACAGACACTTACATTTCAACAGCTCTGTGGCATCTAAAAGAAAAAAAATATAGACATGATGATATCCAAGCAAAACTTCGCTTCCAAAATGAGATTCTAAAACAGAGGTGAGTTTCAATAGTTACTTCCACTACCTCAGTATCTTGAGTTTATGAAATAGAGGGGAAACCAGATTCTAATCCTATAGCTTTTTGCCTAATGACACAAAGCCAGGACCATGATATTTAATGTCACTACAAAAGGCCAGTGGCATGGAAGATGTTGCAGGAAGAAAAGATAAAGTAAAAATGCCTAACAGTATCTGAAAGATATTAAATTTTATACAACTAAACCAGAAAAATACTTTTTATTAATTTTATACTTTATTACTTTTTATTAATTCTAGTAACTTTACTTTATTTACACAAATGTAGCACCTGTCACTTTTTCATCACGTATTAGGATCTTCACTGTACTAAGCATTAGGCAACTATTTTAATTTGAAGGATTAAAATCATAGATATTTTGTCTAGTTGTTAGAAAAGAACATTGTATCAGGCTACCATAACTAATAAAGATAACCATGAGACCATCTGCCCTATTACATATTTTCTTTAGCATTTTTAGCACTGCCTTCTTCCTTGCACACATGCTGTTCACTGTGTATGCACCCTTAATTATTGCTATATACACATGGTTTAGTTGACATCGCTTCTCTGATGTGTATCTCATCTTTAGATACATTCTCTTACTTTAGAACTGCATATCGTATTACTGCATCCTACGGATAGTCCATTCATACTCTGACAATCATAGCACTAGAAAGTAGCTAGCAGATGTGCCAGCACTGTAGCCTGCCAGATTAAATTTCATGAATACCATCCTGCTAATCCTCAAACTCCCAATTTGATTTGAAATTAGTTAGAGACTATGCCAAAAATTTCCAGATAATCAGGTCCTTCTCCCACAGAAAAAGCAAGGCTCAGAGCAGACAATGACCACGTGAGTTCTCAGGGTATACCTAAAAATGGACAGTGAAGAGTCTCAAAGCATTTTCACATTTTATTTGATTATCTCTGCACATACTACCACATCCTGATTTTGGTCAATACCTATGGAATTCCCTGAAAGATATACTTTGGCAGAAGTTATGAAGGACAATAATTCCAGGCACTATTGTCATTTACTTGGCTTTACTCACGTATCAGAATTCATTCACACAAGAAAAGTACAGCTGTCTTTGTAGACAATCAAGTCACACCAAACTCCACTGCCTAGCCGCTCTCATAAATGAAATGTGTTACTATAAAAAGATGATGGCACTCACCTTACATCCCTCACAAGCACTGACACCATAGTGATATCCAGATGATTTGTCTTGACAGACAAAACAGGGCTTGTAAACACGAGGGGGTGGAAGTGGTGAAGGAGGACTTGGAACAAGTTCCTCAGAACTGGTGCTCTGAGTTTCAACTGCTACAAAAGAAAAAAGAAATATAAATGAACGATTCATGAATGAATTTCAAATAACCAATCATTTACTGTATTAAAACTATCAAACAAACCCATATCTATCTTTGTAGAATACATGTTCACTTGTCCTTCCCAGCAAAATTTGAGGGGAACTAAAGAAAGGCAAATAGTGAAAGGAATACATGGTATAGTCTCAGAAGCATATTTTAAACTAGCTGTGATGTAAAATATCATGATCCAGCTACCAAACACCACAAAAGCTTCACCTGGGCTCATATTCTGGTTTTAGCCAGCATTACAGAGTATTTCTGGAATTCCATGGGATCCACATGTGCACACTGGACGTAACCTTTAATGGGAAAGCGTTAGCGGTATGCATGTTTCCCATCTATCCCTAGACTTGGAAGAGCTCTTACATCTTTTGCCTTCATCTACAATAGGTAACACTTTCAATGTGCAATTCTGCCACAAAAAGGTGGGGAAATGCATCAGGACATATGTAAAGAGACAAAAGAATATGAACTGAAGTGAAAATTACACGAACAAGCCTTCTCTTTTTTCCATCAGTAAAAGTAGCACAACTCAGCAACACCTCCTTATCAACCCTCGGATTTGTAACATCAGGAAACCTCTCTGAGAAAAAGCTATTAGATATTATGACCCCATGTCCTTTATTGCCTTAATATTTCTGGATGGTCATTTGTTTTGAACCTGCTGAAGAGCCAGTCATCCCTTTCAGTGAGAGGACATGAAAGCTCTACGATGCGAGATAAGACGTGAACTAGATCTTTTCAAAACATCTGCATTAGTTTTCGGTGATATGCTGTCATCATTCCTCACGTTTATTGTAGATGTGCAATACATTTTCATGTTTCACCTAGCTGTTCTGCTGCTTCTCAGATAAATCCCTCTAACTTTTCAACAGATATACAGAAATGACAGAATCTGTGAACTCAGATCTATCCAGAAATATTAGGCACTATCAGCAGAGCTAAATCTCCAGAGTACTAACAGCAGGCCCTAAAGAATATTACTCAATGGAAAATCTTAGACAAGATTTACTGTACATGATATTTTTCAGATTACTGAGATGATACATTTGTATTAAAGCCATGATTCATTGTCAGCTCGTGTACTACAGAATTCACAGAGGGGATCACGGAGCACGATACAACTCCTGATTACTTGGTAGAGAAGGGCCAATTTCTGCCATTTTCGCTTGGGTTAAGCTACTATCAACTTCAAGGACACATTTTTTAGAAGAAAATAAATTCTGAAGTGAAACGTTAAAGGCACTGATTCTAAGCAAAGAAATATCTTTTCAACAGGAACAACTTACTTATATATCTAACAATAATGAGGTTTGCGTGAAAGAACAGAAAAGCAAAATAATGTATGGCTCAATAAATTGTGATTTTAAAAGAACGTCCAGAACTATACTTAACTGTTTCAGCATTAAATATGCTGAACCTTGACAAACCAAATATCTACAGCTTCCTACTGAACCAAGCAAACTTTAATGAAGTTTTTTCTTAATGAAGAAAGAAGAGAGAATGATCATTTCTTCTCAGTAGTAATTTTTGGTATTTAAGAGAGACACAGAGTGCTCCGTTATTGATTTCTGCACAGTCATCCTGCTTAAATCAATAGTCTATTAGTACTTCTAAATTAAAGTTAGATTCATCAAATGCCCTTGAGAGGCCTCAAACAGCCTGCGCATTATTTCATGCTAGCACAAGTATTACAGGGGCTTCCAATCAGTCTATGGAATGATAAAATTTTAGCTTTAAAACTCTAATATCAGCAGACAATGTGTTTCATATTAGCTCATTCAACTCTCCAGTCAGTCTGAAAGGCAGTTTTTAGGCTTCCCATGGGAAAACAAGGTTGTGTCATTCAATAAAACAACTGCACTCCTGCAATCCTTCCCTGATTTTGGTTTGGGAAAAGCAGTCTTTGAGGAATAATGCCGATACACTTCAGTATTTTTGTGGATTTCATTCTACACAAGCACCAGCATCCAACAGCAGTGTTCACACCGCGAGCCATATGTACAACACAGGTCTGTCAAGCACTGGCCAAGCACCAGCAACTTGGGATGCTCAAAAGAGGTTAAGCAAACAGCTCAGTTAATAAAGAAAGAAAGAAAGAGTAGGCAGCAACTGAAGATTTGAAGGTGCTGCTACGGATTTGATTTTTTTCTGGACAATTCGAAAAGATATGCACAAGTAAAAAAGCCAGTATAAACCAGAACACCTTCCCCAAAACACTCAGATGTATATGCTACTGGAAAAGCTCTATGTATTCTATGTAATAGTTGTGTCAGATGAACAACTGTCCAGAGGTTGAGTTTTTGTAGGAAAACCACGTTTGGGAACTTGCGTTCACAGGCAAAGTGTATGGAGAGCTTTCTGGAGCAGGATCCAACTCAGGTTAGACAAGCCCTACACTCCTAGCCCGGCTTCTGACTCACTAGTCTTCCTTGGATTTAGCCTTTTAAGCTCCTTATTTGAAAATACATGTACTGCAATTCAAGCTTACTGAGTTTAAAGCCCTGTTTTTGTATCACACAGGTGAAGAACAACAGCAGAACCTGTTCTCATCTATGCAGGCCTGTGTATGGAAGCTAAAAAAAAAACAGGGCGGGCGGGCACAGCTGACATTTCCATGAAGGAATTTTTAAAGTAACCTTAAAATTTCAGGAACAATTCAGTCAAAGCAACTCCTTTCAACATCCTGCTGTCTCGTCTTGCGGGATGTGACACGATTCACCTGAGAAAACAGAGCCTCCGTGCAGTCACAGGACACCTGAATGCTGCTTAAGCACACAGGGACCCTCAAACAATAGGTCATTTCACAATTCCTAAGATGTCTGAAATATTTCGAAAGGTTAGATAAAGTAGCAGATAAGGTCTTGAAAAGCACAGCGTGCTTTGTGAGAGCTAATTTACTGCCAGCTAAACCATGTTGACAGATAGAGGTATTTCACTTGGTGACCAGCTAGGAGCAGGCATTATGAAATGCCTTTCGTTTCACTAGGAACCTAGATTATTAAGCTTGTATGTTAATGCACACTTTGGACAGTGGAGTCTTAAAAGAATAAGAAGTTGTAAAGCAAATGGCATTTCCTGGATCGCCTCAAGGGAATTGTGAATACTGAGCTCAGGGTCCCTGGTGGGAAGCAGCAATTTCAGCTAATTAGGGTGAATAGCAAAGTGTTGCATTTGGTCAAAACATTCTGTTAACCCTCATTTTTGTTGGCACCAACAAGAGTCTGGATTTTTTGCCTTTTTTTTTTTTTTTTTTTATGAATTCACTGCAGGAGTGCAAGGCACACAGCTCACATACATTAGGCAGAAAGTCAAAGGAAACGCCAAAGTTCAACTAAAGTACAAGTAATTAGAACCAGATTCTCTGCTGCTTGTATGTGTGCATTTGATTGTAGAAGTTATTTATAAGCCTCCAAACATTTGAAAAAATAACTATATACTGTAGATCATTTAATTTTTATGTCTAGTCTGGAAAAAAAAGTCTGCTTTTAATCATCTTCCAGGAAAGAGCCAGGAACTGGGAAAGTGGGTCTCAATTGTTTCAATACAAATTTCTCTCTTTCATGTGCCACATAAAACTATACTATAAAATTAAATCCAAAATATCGTTGACTCAACCCCCGCCCCGTTTTTTCTTTTTTTTTTTTTTAATAAAAAACCTCTTTGAATTTGTCATGCTTAAATAGTTTGCATTGTTACAAGTTTTTTTTTTTTTTTTTTTTTTTAAACTGTTGTTTGGAAGACAGACAAGGGGGAAAAAAAGTGCGAGAGAAAGAAAACATTATGGTGGAGCCTTGCCAGCCTTGACTTAGTAACCTGGCCATGACCCTCCAGCGAGTGTGTGTTTGACCCGGTCACACATGGCTCTGGCTGCGGACTGTTGCTGGGTTATACGGCCCAGATATTTTTACCATATACACAACAGGTGCGGATCAGAGACAACAAAAAGGCGAAAAACAAAGTCTTCACTTTGCGTGAAGACCCTGATTTTCTCCCTTTCAAAGATAACGACAAAAGCAAAGAAGTCGGGATACTATTTCAGTTATTGACATCTCCATGCTCGATCGCTGCTCTGCGCCAGGATTTACGACGGATTTGCTGCACGGAGGTTGAGTGGGCTGAGGGCAGGAAGAAAGAGGAAAAGGCTCAGGGGAAACAACACGCCAAATGTTAATCAACTTGCATTGAATTACCGAACTGTAACATCCGAACTGCTATCAAAAACCTTTCCTCACAGGGCTGGGTATGTATTGAGGTGGAGGAAGGAATGTTTTTTGTTAGCACGAGCACAGCATACCTGGATTAAAACGCAGGCTGCCGTGATAGCTCCAGATTGAGTATTGCTATCGGGATTTTCAGAAGTACTTATGAAAATATGTCCTCCATTTTAGTGTTACCTTTTTAACACTCCTGTCCCGCTAGCTGCACACATCTGTCTTAAGACCATGGTTTTACGTAAGTTATTGTATTTAATTCCTCATTACAATTTTTCCAGCTTTAATTTTAATCAAGCTATAGTTCAACTCTACAAGACTGTCTAGGTCTTAAAAGAAAAAAAAGCATGATTTGGCCTTAAAAACAAAAACAAACAAACAAAAAAAACAAACACAAACCCAAAATCAACCCTCTATGTCTTCAGGTTTGCTTTTACTATGAAAAAGGGACTTTTTCAACAAGAACAAGAAAAGACTACGCTTTATGATCTGGCTTATACTTTGGGGGTGCCCAATCCCAAGTGATCTCTTTCTGTTATTTGAAAAGCTTAAAGAGTGTCCCACAGACTTTTACTGCGCACAGTTTGGGATTCCTACAGTACGATTTCAAAAACAAGAAAACTTACACGAAGTAGAGGTTAAGGAGATCAGAAGTCCAAGCTGCAAGCCCTTACTAATGGACAAACTGCACACAAGGTCGCCTCGAAGGTGCCTCGGCCGAGGTCATTTTCAGAGCCATGCCTATGGCACAGGCTCCTGCTGCCAAAAGCTATCTCAGACAAGGTGCAAGCCCTGATACTTGGCAGAAGTCTCTAAAGCTGAAGTGCTTTTGCTGTTAGGACTTTTGTCAGTAAAAAAAAAAAAAAAAAAGCAATATGGACAGCTGGCTTCTGTCCAGCCACAGCTGGGAGAAGAGTGGGCCTGCTGAACTCTGTCCTCTGCCTCGCGAGCACAAGAAGTAGTTAAGCACACACTTTGCTCTGATATTCTTACCCTAATGAAGCTCTAACTACAAATTTGGCCGTGCTCCACTGAAGACATGCATACAACCAAGAAAGTATTTTCTTCCCCCTACCCTTCCTTCTGCATCTTGTGCATTTAGAGCAGGCTGTTTTGGGCCAGGCCATCACTTGGTCACTGCTCCACTGATGATGCATGTAGGGTCAGGATTTCCTTTCTCCAGCCATTTCACATCTTGTGTGTTTAGACTGTAGGCTATTTTGGGCAGGGTCTCAGAATAAGCTGTATGGTAACCAGCGCTGCAGGACCTTCAAGCGCTACTCCAATGCAAATAATAGGAATGATGGTGATCTTGCCAAGTCAAAAGATGTTTGAAAGAATGAACCTTGAAAAGCATCCATAACCTTGAGGGGAGTCATTACTTGCAAAGCAGGTCCTCGGTACACTTTCATTTGAACTATTTTAGCATTTCAGTGCTAAAATGCAGAGTAACTTCCAAGGAGGAGTCTGAAAAAGCAGTTTCTTTCGATTCAGCAAATGCATTTACTGCATGTATGCAAAGTCATATTTACAAACTTGAGTGCCAGAAGAAGTGTTCACGCCCCTCTACTGCATCTCCTCCAGTTCAGAGCTGGGAGCGAGGTGCATCATATTCCTTCATGCCTTTCATCAACAAAATTGCCGGGTTTCAGTTGCAAATGTGTAATGTTAACCAGCAGAGTCATGTAACAAAAGTAAGAGGAGTCAGCGGATACTGGCCTCAGCCATATGACAACAGTATAGCCCGCTGATGCCTTTGTTCCTATCAGGTGATGAAGGCCAGAACATGAATATTCAACATCTTACTACCAGCACAGATAGCAGAGCTATCCAGATTTGTTTGCTGTAAATCAGAAGCCACCAGCATCTATCATTTGTTTATCCTTTTGCTCTAGTCTAGCACTACTTCTGTTCCTCAGCAGCTTACTAACTTTTTCACTCACAGCACAGATTCATTATTCCCACAAATATCCTCTCTTAGTTGCCCAGTGGGTGGTGTTTTTTTTTTGCAATATCCTTTTCTGTTACACCACAAACAGTCTGGCCTCTTAATTAATCCATTTGTTAAGCATGCAAATTGCGTTACCTGACTTTACAGTGCCGTTCATTAACACGCTGAAGGGGGCCCACCTGCCAGCACACCTTCCCAAGCGACATTCCTGCCCAGATCACAGGTTCCTGCCCCTCTGAACGACTCTCCCCGGGCCCCTCTGCCCCTGCCGTGCACTCACAGGCACGCAGCACAGTCCGCAGTGCTCTGACCCTGCCATATTTAGCGGCATTAAAGACCCTGCTCTGTTCTACCTATCTGATCTGCGAGCACGGTCTCTGCTACTCCAGTACTTGAATATCCCACGAGCACTCGTATTTTTATCTTCATAACACCCAAGTGAGATAAGGGAAGGGCTATTCTTCTTTGGAGATGGGAAGCAGAAGCACTGACAGCCTAAGAGCTTGATTAGCCTAGGTCTTAAATTCCTAGAAAATGCAGGCAGGACCCAACTGGGATTGTCAACAGCAAACAAGAACCTAACTAACTCTAGCTCTAGCACTGTCTTCAAAACACAGCCTTACGTCTCGCCCCAAGTTACACATGGGGTACATGACAGAGCAGGGAACTTGATTAAATCTGTGCTCAGTACTTCTAACGTGGATGTTCTGAAGCATCCCCCACTTAGCAGGTCTAGGCACGCATCCCACTCAGCAGCCAGCTGCAAAACGGGCCAAGGTTAGGTGCCTCTTGTCCTCAAGAGCCATCACTGCTGATGGCAGGAGACTCGGAAGGACTGCTGGAAGGCTCATCTACTTTTTCTGATTTCTACAGCCAGCTAATAACTGACTTTCTACAAAACCACCCCACCATACAATCATTTAGACAGGAATGTCCCAACAGATGATCAGCCTGTCCTTAGAGAATCAGCATGGCTGAGGTAGGAAGGGGCCTCTGAAGCCATCTGGGCCACCCTCCTGCTCAAGCAGCACCACCTCGAGCAGGTTGCCCAGGACCATGTCCAGATGGCTTTGGAGTATCTCCAAAGAGGGAGACATCGCAACCTCTCTGGACAACCTGCTCCATTGCTCAGTCACCCTCTTAGTTTCTTGGTGTTCAGATGGCACCTCCTGTGTTTGTCTGTGCCCTTAGCCTGATTCCTCTCCTGAAGGTGACTCAGCAACACCCATGCTCATGGGTGCTGCGTCCCACACGAGCACAAGCAAGGCTAGAAACCGCCACAAAAATCTCTACACATGGCTGTACTGCCCAAGCCACTGGAGACTCACATACCACCAAGATGGAAGCCTGAATCCACCAGGACAGCAGTTAAGAAAGCTGTCTTACATATTGAGAACATCTGATCTGGAAATCACCAAAACCAAGTCTGAGTCAAATACTCAAAGGAGTAACATCTACTCCAGAGCTCCCTGGTTTGCAATGCCTGGCTCTTAAGCCCCAGCTCCACTAAAAAAACCTGGAGAAGTGTGTATGACCAATGCAGGAGATTTATGTACGCCTGACCTTTTCAAAGAAAACGATACAGTTTGGGGGGCTGGGTTTGTTAGCATTTGTATCAGCACAGCGGTTCTACATTTGGGTTTATGCGTATGAGTAGCTAGAGAGACACGTTTACACTTGAGCAAATGTGGAAGGTGGAAGCTTGCCGTGATTAATTGTGTTAGAGACGAGAACTGCGTCTGGTTATACCGGTGTTACTCTCAGGACAGACTTAATGATGCGCTAGAAACTGAGAGCAGGAGCGTCTTTCGCTAGATAAATGGTCAGGCAGACACCGCGAGGTGTTTCTGAGGGAGCTGGGGTGAAAGTAAGTGTACAGACAGGATGGCCGGAGGGTTTGGCAGGCACGGCAGAGTTTGCAGGGCAGCGGCTCATCACTTTGTATTAGGAGCCTACCTTCAAAGTGAAAAGGAAAACATGTTACATGAAAAAAATAAATCGTATGGAAAACTGAAGAAAAACATCCGAAAGATGCTAGCTCCGTGTTTTTTTCAGGTCGGTGATTTTCCGCCTGGCCACTACCATGCAGAACTCCATCCATCTTGAGTGAAATTTTCATATGACTGCAAAACTGAAAAATAGGATCTTCCTTATCAAAGAAAATCATGCTACCATTTGTGTGAATGTAGATTTTCCTTTGAAAAAGAAGTTTTCTTACAATTCAAGCCCTGTTTGTTTTACCAGTGAATTTCCAAGGTCAGATCCTCATCCGGAGCAAAGTGGCACAGGCAAAGCAGCCACACCAGTTTACAGAGGATGAGGACTCCAGCCTCTTTATTCTTTATTTATGAAAACTGAGCCTATTTCTGTGGCCTACTGATACTACCGTGGTGTCACAAATTCAGCACGCTTTCCCCATGGGATCGCTAATAAGAAAAAAGTCACGTGATGGACAAAACATTTAAAAATGAAAGAGGTGCAATTCTATTTTCAGATCTGTTTTACAGTGTCATGACTCCACCAATTCCAAAAAAGACCCTTGATTTGTAAACGTATAAATGGGAGAAAACTCAGATTGAGTCTCTTCAGTAATAAATAAAAATTGCAAGGGTAACGACATTGTTACTGTAATCGCTATACACATTCAGATATTTCACTAAGTCATAAAGTCTCCATTTATATTTATTAAATGTTTTACTGTACTTTGAGTGCTTTTCTATTATCTTCAAATCTTTTCAAGCATCCAAACAGAATAATCCCGAGTATTATACTAAAGGAATGAAGGAATTATTTTATTCTACAAAACTAGTCTCCTACTCAAGTTGGTAGTAGTTTTCAGTACTACTATATCTGCCAATTTTTTAGTTTTTTTATTTCCTATGTATTCAGCATGTTCTTATGACACTATTTATCATAACTTTTTGCTGTGGCTTGAATCCAACAAGAAAATGAGTGTTTTCATATCTTTAATCATGTACTACTATTATACAGTTGTTCAGCACCACATGGACAAAATGAAACTGTTGTGCTCTATTTGGAAACGCACTAAAACTGCCTGGCTACGCGGTGTTTTACATATAATTTTATTTCTCAAACTTTAGGACCATTAATTCAGGACATTTTCATCTTTAGGTATTTTTAGATCTTAAAATTAATAGAGTGGCTCAACAACAGCCAATTCAGCAATCAAAACTACTTCAAGAAGTACAGGAGCAGTTAAAATGCCTATCATGCCAATTAATTTGTATTACAGCCACACTGCTGGATAGCACTAATTGATTTATATACCCTCCTTTCTATTCCCATTTACAAGGGCAATTATGAACTCCATCACATATGTTTAAATGGGTTACATTAGAATAATATCTAGAAGCTGGACCGCTGAGCTTAAAGTCTTTAAGAACAGGTAAATTCTTCTTTAATGGGTATGTTATCAATCCACTGCAAACAGCCTGTAACCTTTAAGGCAGGACACAGTACTAATATTTCAATTTTCATGGGCAGTTTGGGGTTGACTCCAATGATGAGCTCAAACGCTATTTTTAATTGTTTTAAAAACTGCGTATTATAGGCAGCAATAAACACTTACAAATTAGTATTATACCAGCCACTGCTCTCTCCAAAGCATGGTTTCTATAAACAAGTTGAAACGCATACATCTGTAAATAATAAGTATAAGTATGCTGAATTTAATGAATAAGGGCACTAAAAGAAATTGAACAGTAGGGGTTCAGCAATTAGAGTAACTGCCCATTTTATTAAAAATGTATTGTTTCCAGCTTTCACTTTAGAAGGCTTTTATGGCTCTGCTAATTCTGAGTTTTGATTTCCTTAGAAAAGGAGGGCTCCTCTTTATTTTCCTTGACAGCCCCCTGTCACACAGTCACTTGCCTTTTTTTACAAGGCAACAGACAATTGTTAAGCTTATCTCATTGCTCGGGATCTCACTCCAGGGCCCTCGCTGCAGACTTTTTTGGCGTCATGCCGCTCAGAGGTATGTTTTTCGTTGAGTAATGAAATCTGCTGAACCAGCAACCCCCAGACAGCCTCCCCCAGCCCCTTTCTAGGGCTGGAGCTCACCAACCCTCCCGCAGAGCAGAGGGAAGAGCATGTGTCCGGCTTCCCGGCGATGCCTCTGCGAAAACAGGGCCATTTGCTGAGGCTGGCAAGGCTCGGGGCTGCGAAATGGAGCCGTGCATTTCCTCCTGCCGTGGAGCAGCAGCCTCCCGCAGAGGAGAAGGCAGCAAACCAGGAGGGAAAACCTCCTACCTTCTTGGAAAGGCAGCTTCCTACACCTAGCCCGTGTCCCAGGGAACGTCGCCCGTGCCCCCAGTACTATTGCAGGGAATCTCTGGGGCTCCTGTGCTTGTACAGATGTATTACGTTCGTGTAGCTCACCTCCCTAGTAAGTGTTAAGACTGCATAAGACTATTTTTAACACTAGCCTAATTGCACCCACATTGCTACATTGCTACAGCTGTGGGGGTTTAATTAAAACAATACATTATTTCCATTTAGACATGACATAATAACAGTGAAAAAACGGCTTTCATCACTCGGGCTTATCTGCAACAAGAAGGGCAGGCAGCCCAAATCTTAACCTTTCTGACATCCTCCAGCGCACATACACACACGGCATCTGAGACCAAAACAGGGCCAAACTCTCTTCTCCTTTGTCCCTTCAACGTGCCAGATGAGGTCGGAGCACTCCTAGGAGCAGCACACCTCAACATTTCCCATGCTGACGTTAAGAAATCTGAGTTCACATGGGATATTTAAAAACTGAGAACCACCAGTATCTTTTGAGGGATGTGCGAATAAAATACACAGGTTATCGAGCTGCAATGCTTGCCTGAACGGAATTGCAGTATTTCTGAACTGAATACCTGCTAGACAAAAGATGGTAACATAGTAAGGAAGATACCATGAAAACCTAAGCACCAGATTTCTTCTTGTAAATCGACATCCTTGTCACTGTGCCTACATAATATTTTATATCTATCTCTTTAGATGTTTATGGGTGCAATTCACTTTCCCTTGGTGCACTTAACCTGGCAAGTATCACTACGCCCTTTTCTCAGTAGGTGCAGGAGGAACAGAGAGCTGGGAAGGAGCTCGGTGTCCTAGAGCAAAGCGGTAGCAACGCTGCAGCTGTGGCTAAGAGCAGATCTCTGCCCCCTGCCTAGAGGACCAAAGATCAGTACAAGGAGGCATTCACAAGAGACTAGAGACAAGATGAGCACCGTGACTGAAGCTCGTGACTGGAGCATTTTCCAACACTGTTCTCTGACTCTCTACCTGCAGTGGATTTTCCTGTTAATCCCTCGGAGTGATGAATGCTCATAATTTTATCTCTATGTCACCTGTCAGTACAATTCTCACTTGGAAGAGAAAAAAATGTGCACACACTGTACTGCAGACAAACAGATACGTGCTAGCAGTATTTCCTAGTCACCTGTTGTTTCTTATTCAACAACTACTTTGTTTTTTTTTTTTACCCAGCTACCCTGCTCATGTTTTACAGCATTATTCCAGCCGTACAAACAAGGAAGATGTCAACTGCACTTTACACAGAATATGACATAAAGGAAATATTTCAAAAGAGGAAATACTCCAAAGAGCTGGACAAGCAGCATTCAGTCCTGATCTAGTAACAAATTCAACACCTGAAGTCCAAGAAACTTAAGACAAAGTTTATGTTTTGAAAAAGGGAAATTATTTTTTTCAAATGAGATTCAGTTCTAGAAGATCTTTGATGACTGTGGTTTAATCATTTTGCAATAATATGATTATCCGATATAATACATATGCATATAAGCATGTTTCACAAAATATGCATTCTTTATGGAAAAAACTTTTCTTGCCATACTTGAGAGATTTGGGCCACCATTTTCTGTAGAAATTAAGCTTATTTGTACAAACGCTTTTCAGTTGTCACAGTCGGAAAGACATGTTACTAAGTGTAAATTCTTTCAGTGCCATCTTCCCGAATTTGCTGAAGGACAGTTTTAGGTCTCAGCTGACACTGAAACATTTCTGAAGCCACAGCAAAACATAATTGACAATACACCAAGGCTACTCAAAAAATTGCGGACAGCGGTGAAACTGTCTGTAAGACTATCTATTTCGCTTTAAGGTCCAGAAAACCTCTGACCTACGGCACTAGTAATTCATGGAGTAACTGCGACAAGGCAGAGCAGCCATTTTAAGGGATTAGTACACTGTTAGTACAGCACAGGGTTGTTAGTTAGAAATCATTCACAGTGTAAGTTTAGTGTGCTTTTTCTTCACTTCCTTTTCTCCGCCCGGATCTCGTATAGTCTCTCATTACACACATATCTCTTGGAAATTCAGGGAAATTACTGGTGCTTTTTCCACACATTAACCTACCAGATATGTCATCCAAGGAGCTTACTACTACTACTACTACTACAAAGAGTAAACTGTGAAACCAAGAGAGGCTCTTTGGAAAACTTCTCTCTGGCCAATTTACCCTGGGACCAAGCACTACGGGCAGTCACAGCGTATGGGCAGCCCCAGCGAGGAGAGGGGCACGTTGCGGAAAACTCCCCCATCGCCCAGGCAGAGGGGACACCCCGCTGTTTCATGGCATCCCCGGCATTTGCAAACCAGTTTGTCTGATCACTAAGTTGTATTGTTTCCTCAGATAAGCAGGGCCCCAGTGAACAATTAAAGCTTTCAATAAATAATCTGTAAGCACATTCATTTGATTTACTGTTATTTGATACAGCAGTTAGTTTCAATGGGGCAGTTACTATTGATCACATAAAGTACTACAGACAAACATGAAACACTTGCAGAACTCCATGGATTATTACTCTTTATCTGCCACTCATCTGGCTTACTTGGAATGGTTGCAAAATTTAAAATCAATAACAACAATTAGTGTTCAGTATACTCTCAGGAATGAATCATGTGAAATATGTTTTGTTACAAAAATGAAATGTTGGAGAGCATGCAAACATGAGAGACTCTTGCAAGCAGCAAAACTCTAAAAATCGTTTTTCCTGGTATTATAAAGTGTTGGACACAGGGGGTAAAGAAAAGAAAGAATATGGGTATTGTAAATGCACCTGCAAGCATACACGCAATTATAAAGAGGCACTGGCAAGATTTTCAAAATAAATTGAAGCAATTTAAGAATACAACTTTCAACTAAGTGATGAGACAGAGGCACCATTTTTTTCCGTAGAAAATTCCATGATAAGGCCTGCAATGTCACAATCACTTGACCTCTAAAGGAGTTTGGGTTGCTAATGATGGCAGGGCTTGATCCTGCATAGGGAACTGAAAATATATCAAAGTCTGATTCATCTTCCCACTAGCTTTTACTGAAGAGACTAACAGAGACACAAGAAGCTATCAAAATGTAAGAAATGAAAGCAAAATGAAATTAATAAAGCTGGAAATTGATTGTAAGTGATTTACATAGGAAAACACCTTTTAGCTTCAGATTCATATAAATTAGTCGTGAATCTAATGAAATGCATGGAAAAAACAGTATTTTGAGATCTCTGCTAGAGTAATAATTCTAGATAATTAAAATGCAAAGCAATAAGAGAAATGTTTTATCATTAAACTGTAACCAGAGCTCTGTGTGAAATCATCCATTCAGAAGACTTGTTTTTCATCAATTATTTGTTATTTATCTGATGTAAATATAAGAAGGTCTAATTAAAATGTATGACTCCTTATGCAGCTTCTTGTCATTAAGACCAATGAAAGCATTCTGAAGACCATAATGAAATAATTATGTTTGCCTTTAAGAATCCTCTTCAACAACACATGGCAGTACTACACTAAATTAAAACATCAGGAACTAAATTTCTCTTGCATCTATTTCCATTTTCACTAATTATACCCCCAAGCTTTCCAATAGACCAGGCCCTAAAATTCTTTTGAAGCTGAAACAGCCTAAGGAACAGCAGCCTTCTCATAGTAATGGACTTTGATGAACAAACAAAGGTAATGCAGCCCTGCAAGCATTAATATTTCAAATAGAGTTATCATGTGAAAATATGTGTTTCTTTGAAAAATGGGGTAAAAGACGGCTGGTGAGGAGCCAAATAAGTATGTGTTCCAGGGCAACTGATACTCTGATTTAATCTTATTTAATTGCGTCACTCCTTCCTCACCTCTTTTCGTCAGAGTGTTTTCTTGCTCTGCACAGGAATTAAGGATAGCAGAAGCATAACAAACACGGTATTACTGGGCAGTATCAGTGTAACATGCTGTAATTAAGCTCTGCTTTCACATTTTAGCGAAGGTGAAAAAAGCTACTTGGAGCAGTTGCAGCGTTCACACTGGGCTCCATTTCACAGGCAGGGGAAAAGCTATTTTCTCAAACTGCATCCAGACATACAGTTCTTCCCGACACGTAGCTCGTGCTTCATCCACAAACTGTTGCAATATCTATCCACAACACAGGGAAAGGAAAGGATTTGGATAAGGAAAAAAACAGAGAAGGATGTGAGTCAGCTCAGACTTCTTGCAATCAGCTGACAGCTTCGCTGCAAAACTTAAGAAAGATAATGCCCTGGTCTCAGAGAAGCGAATGCAGCGATACACGCGAAACGCAGAAAGATGAGCAGCTCACATACCTCACCCTCATAGCCTGTGACCGTGTGTGCAGCCAGAAAAGCACAACTGGAATGTGCTCTCGAGATGGAGAAAGGAAGGCTGAGCTTCACCAGGAGATGAGGATTTGAGGAAAGTCTATTCTTCCATTCACCCCCCTCACCAAAGATACTTTGCACAAACATCTGAAAGACATAGGGTTTGTCGTTGCCAAGATTTGTTCTGCGTTTTGTATCTTGGTGTTCGAAGTGTGGGGTGAAAACTGAGCTATCTTTAACAAAGACAGGTCTCCAAGGCTTCCCAGCCAGCCACTAAGGAGGATCTGACACACAACAACCCAGTAATTAATAAAATTTCTTCCAGAAATGAATGAAAGAAGCAAACCCAAACAACAAAGCAATGCAAAGGACTACTCTGAAAGATGGGGTGGAAAAAAAAGTCTCCTCAAGTTGGAGGTGGAGAGACAGAAGTATGAATAACTCTTTAAAAGCAAACAAACAAAACCCCCTAAGGACCTGATCTTAACAATAAAAAAGCTAACACGTGCATGACGTTTTTAGCCAGTCCTTCGACTCGTGCCCCAAGCCAAAAATGCAGATTGATGGATTAGTGCTCTCTGCTAGGAAGGGAAGGTTTGTAGAGAAGATAGCATCTTCGATTAGGTTAACAGGGGGAGCTGTGCAAAAAACAAAGAGACAAGCTGTGGGGCACGCAGGCGTTCCTCCCTGTCCGGGCTGGAGGCCTAGGGAAAGCATCCGTCTTCGATCAAACGCCGCGCTCGGGAACGGAAAGGTTTGGGCAGGTATCACCAGATGGCACTGTTACACAGTTTTCCAAGTCCTCTTCCTTCCTGTGCGAGTGAATGTTCAGTCTTGGCAAGACAGGCAACGTTGGTCTTCCCTGTGGCTCTTCTGGTACAAGGCGAGGACTACATGAGCGGGGCTGGGGAGGAGGAGAGGGCCCAGGGCAGCGGGGCCTGGCAGGACGGGCACCGTGCCTGAGGCGCCAGAGAGGCCTCGTAGGGCTGCGGGTGCCCAAACACCTCTCTCTGACATTGGTTTTTGTGAACAAATGAAATGTCCCAAACAACTCAGCCCCCAATATATCCACTTATCATGCAGGGACCTGCAAATGCTCTTCACATCGGTCACCGGCTGGCAGAGGAGAGATTTTGGGACAAGACTGGAAGAGGACAAGAAAGGCCAATGCTGCCTTGCAGGCAAAGAGAGCTCCCTCTGGGATGGGCCGTGTGCCACCAGCCAGGTGGCTGAGAAATAACAAAATGCCCTGCTCCGGAGGATCACTGGAATGGCCATCTCAGGATTACATGTTTCACCACAAACTGCATTCAGATTAAAAAAAATGACATGATTTAACAGATTTTTTGTTTCATTTCACTGACTTTTTTTTTTTTTCTTCGCCTGAATGAACCATTCCTTCCACTCTTTGTGTATTATGGACACAAATGGCTCTCCAGCACTGAAGCACCCACTGAAGGCAATCTGTGTTGGATCCCACTGCAGCAGTTGTCTCTGGTTGGTGCAACACCAGGCAACTCGGTCAGTCGCTCCACATCGCTGCTGTATGGTTTGAAAGGACGATAATCCTTATTTTTTCTCAAAGACAAAAAGCGATGTTGGCTGTTCCTTGTGCTGAACAATCACAGCAAAACAGCAACAGCTTTTACTAGTATTTCATTGAAGTAGTGGTACATAAATATGTTAAAGGCTTAGTCATACAAGCACTCTTGTGTCTGAAACTCCTATTAAAACCAAGGGTGGAGGGCTGAGTGCATTCAAGTGCTTCAATAGATAAGGCTCTACAAGACAAAGATACACTTAATTTGTCTTTTTATTGTTCAAAGATCCTTGCTAAAAATACAATGTGAGCCTAGAGAAAAGTATTATGGTTCAGTGGAAAGAGATCCTCCAAATCATCAAATGAAACTCAGCGGTGCTAAAGAAAGGTCTTTGTTGTGAGACTTTTCTCTGCTCTTTATCTTAGGGGATGCACTTACAGGGTAAAATGTAAGTCACCGAAAGTGCACGAAACGGAAATCCCTCCAAACTATGGATGGACTTTAACACCATGTCCTTAGCGGTGAAGATCCAGAGCACTTTGAGAATTTATAAATACTCACTCAAGCTTTAACCTATTAAACCCGTACATGTGTCGCCTGCGTGTATATATTTAGCTTACATAGTTTTATAATATTCAGTTTATATATGGTATAAGCAGGGGAAAGAAAAATCACCTTGTCCAAGGGGAACAGAAGGTATATTATATACTCTGTGTCCAGGATTCTTTACACAGACTTGCTGGATTATATTTCCATCTCTCAACAAAAGTATTTGAAGAAGCTGTAAAACTCAAACAGAATGCTAAAAGCAAGTGGGGTCAGTTGCATAAGGGCTGGCATTGGTTTGTTGAGTTTTCTCCTGCCTACTCCCAAATAAAGGGACAAAGAAGTTAACATTGTGGGAATGTGTTCCGAAACCACATGATATCCTTATCAGATTGTCATGTACAACAGAAGTTCTCACACAGGGACCCCATGCTGGTGATCTGCCGTGAGCTGCCCCGTCACATGATGGAGGCTCGCCGCTCCTATTCAGATCGCTGAAATGAACTGAAGGAAGCGAGAGTGACACCCCCCCCCCCCCCCCCCCCCCCAAAATAAGCAAAATGTGCAGCGAGCACAGCCACGTTAACTCACTGCCACTGGGAAAGCAATCCAGAGCCGCTGCAAATGACGAGTGTGAGTACGAAGAAGACAAGCTAGCTATTAAAACCTACACCAGGAGGACAAGTTTGAAATTGTCTGAGAAAAAGTCCGCTCACATGCAAGGAAGCAAACAGAGCAGAGAAATAACAGATCAGACAAAACACATGGAAAAAAAATAGGCTTGTGGTTTATATCTTGAATTCTGCAAACTCAAATTATAAAAACTTGTAAATTCATAGAAAAAGAGTGATATGCAGTTAAAAATAAGTCCTGCTTTGTCATGCAAGTGTCTCCATTTCCACTCAGTGCTGTGAACTGTCATCTAATTGCTTTTCCGTGTAGTTAAGGTGAAATGGGAAAATCCTTTAAAATTTTTAATATTAAATGAAAGTTCTAAACAATATCTGGCCTTTTCAATATGTGGCTTGTTTTTAAAAGTGCTGAGGGAGCTCTCAGATGCTCAGCATTTTTGGAAACGAAGCCATGAAATGTAGATTTAGGATGCTAACTTCAGGCTACTGTTTCTGACATTCTTAACTTTTGAAACACATTTGCTCATGCAACGTCGGATTAATAAAATCCCAAACATGAGATTACTTTTAAAAAAGCACTTTAAAATCCAGATTTTTTTTTTTGCTGGAAGTTGTTTACCCATTACAATTGAAAGGAACAGCTAAGATTACGGTGACTGAAAGGCTACACAGAAGAGCCATTCCCACATTGTATCAGTTTGTTTATTTTGTACCTAGAATATGGTTCTCATAAAAAGGCAGCAGCAGACGAAAGACATTACTCGCGGTTTGCCTGCTACAAAATCCAGCTCTGCTGCCCTCCTGCCTACCCTTTTTCTTGCAGTACGGAGGAGATGATTATTCTGTTATTTTAGACTAGTTTGGAGCATTTCATGCCTTCTATTTTCGTGGTTCCATTTGGTTTGAAAGGGCTTGGGTTTCAGCACGAAGTGGCATGGGTCACACTGCATGGGGACAGACTTCATGCACATGAGCAAAGGTCAAAATCAATCATAGCTTTGTATTTCCAGCCCTATTACTTTTGGCAGTTTCCCCTGCCAGAAGGGGCTAAAATATTTGCTTCCCAAAAGGAGTAAACATCAATAGGGGGCAGGAGGATAATCAGCTTCTCAACCACGCAGCGGTGAGAAATGAGGGAACGGGATCCCTTCCTCGCGACAGCCATTTAGCTATCTAAACATTGCAAGTAACATTTCCAGCGAAAAGTTTAAGGATTTCACAGCGCAGCAACTTGAAAAGGACAATAGGCCTATTTAGGCAATTATATTATGCAGGCTTTGTTATTAGGCAGCCCTGCTCAGTCCCAGAAAGTCTGGATAATCAAAAGTGTCCAAGTACAGGAAGGGGAAAAGTACAACCCCACCCTCCTTCGCAGCCGCTGCCAGGATCTGTGGATCCTGAAGGGTAAAGTCTATTTACTGAAGTTCCTTGGCCATTTCAGACATCAACTGATATCCTTCCTCGCGAGGCTGGAAATGGCCCGGCCCCGGGCAGCCACGGGCAGGGGGCGAGGGACGGTCCCCCCGCTTGCACTCAGGCCAGCACCAACCCATTACAGCCAGACAGACCTGCGAAGGTTTTTGAGGTGCAGCAGCAGCAGCAGCCCTTGCCAGCACCACGTCCCCCTTCACAAGCCCCGGGGCTGGCTGCGTGACCCCCAGGCCGAGCCCCCCGGCGCGGGGCTGTGGTGCGGGGGTGATACGGGCACGCCATGAGCACGGCCCTGGGAAGCGCGCTCAGCTCTAAGTGGGGATTTAGCTGGACGCGAGGATGAGTAACTTGGCCGTCTGAAACATTATCTCTTCCCTTTCAACTCCTTAACTTCAGCGTAACCCTCTCCGAGGCAGCGCTGCACCAGGCTAGCTTTGTTCTGACAAGTTACACCTTCACTGCACAGACGCATTAGGCAGGCGGGGAGTCACCCAAAGATACATTGCTTTTCCTCCGAGCTTATCCCACCCTGACTTCACCAGCGAATGCCTCTCATCATTTTTGTCTGCGGGAGTTTTTGACAGTGGTGCACGTCCATTAAGAGTTTTCCTGCGCCAGCAGCTGAATCGGGCGTCCTAGACTGGAGGCTACGTGGGGAATCAGTCGCTCTCGTTTCAATTAATTTGGAAGAAAAATACCCCCCTGCAAGGTCTTGACTGAGAAAATCTGGGTATTGAAGAAGATCAGAAACAAATATTTCTCATCGCATACTTCAGGGCATTAAGCCACGAGTACAAAAATTTAAATAGAGACTACGTTCCTAAGCAAATCAGTCCTGGCGATTTAGCTGTAAAGTTTATAAATGAACTTTAAAGTAAATAACCTGGTTCAAACAGATCTTGCCTTCTGGGCACTAGCAAACACACCTGCAGCAATGTGATACTTGGGAATGCAGATTACAAGTCCTTCACTTCAAAATGTTTGTTTTTAAATTCAGAAAGATGAAAGAAAATAAAGTACCGAGCTTTTTTTTTTTTTTTTTTTTTTTTTTTTTCTGTTGAGCACAGATGTTTCTAGTATTTCCAGTGCTCCCAGGGAACAAGAACCTGACCCAAACACCGTAACAGTCTGGAATTCAGAAGTAAAACGTATGCCTTCTGGATTTTTATCTTCACGAACTTTCTGAAAGTTAATACCTTCTAGATCCCCTCCAGCCGAGCACTTCCCACCGAACCCAAGCAACAACTGCACGCTACAGGAGTGCCCACATCACGCCACGCTCTGTTGCCACATCCATAACTTCTGCCATCATCAAATTTCTTATCTTCTAAATGTAACAAAACACAGTGGGTAGTAGGCTTTTATGTTACATTATTAGCTAAAACACTACACCCTACCAAGCAAACTTACTCTGGTTTTGCGCCTTCTCATTTTTTACCTGTTTAATTAATGAAGACCGACGAAGACTTTTATTAACCGACTTTTTTTCCAAGGCCAAAGGAAAATGGCCATTCCTTGCAGCTCATTCCCTCTTAGGGCTTGTCCCGTTCCCACTTCCGCACTACTTAGTTAGCTCGCGTTTCACCAAAAGTTACTCGTTTTCTCTTGGTAATCGTCGTTGCTACACTACGAGGGTACAGAAAATTCCAGCTGACTTAAAAGTATAAATTAATCATTCTTGAGATCTTAACTGTAGTCATTTTTGTCCTCTTAAGAACTATTCTCCTCTAATTTGATTATATCGACCTGATTTTTATCTTACAAGGAAAGGAGCGAGAATTACTCGTGATTAAAAGCACAGTTGGTTCTAGTCTCAATTTTTAGTCCACGCTTTTCTTTGTAAATAAATAACTTCTTTTCAAACCTGTAACAATGTAACTAATACCAGATAAAAATATAAACATGTATGAACACAATAATATATATATTTTGTATGTGTTTGTAAAACATCTTGCAATACACAGTGGCTAACGTTTGGGTTGCAGACCCATAGCAGGTTTTTCCTCCCCACAGGGGGAGGAAAAAAAAAAATACCACACAAGTTAAGGTCATGTTTGGGTTGCATCTTACCCTCTGTTTTACTTTGCAGACCCTGGTGGACTAGAAAATTCGTGATGTGGCAGGATTGCGTTGGCTTAGTGAACTGTAACAGGATTAACATACTGAGGATGTGCTGAAGTTGGAGACCTACAGCACTCTGCCCTAACCTCTGCGATGGCCAATTCTGCCAGCATTTCAGCTGAAACCTTGATGCTGCCTGGGACTGTTGCTGGGCTGTTCTGAGTCTGCACTATTCAGGTATTATTCCCTTAACAACCATTTACCTTTTACTCTACAATCACATCTCTATCAAAGCAATATTTCTCAGGCCTAGAGCAATGGCTGCAGGTGTACTGCTTTTATGGCAGAGTCAAAAATAAAACAATAAACTAGATTAAAAAAAAATCTATTACACATCTAATAATTTCAAAATTTGGCTATGATTACATTTCATTTAATCACGGAGTTCTTCATAAAAAGGGAGAAACACTTGAGTTTAAATTAAACATTGTTATCTTTGTATTTGTAAACACTGGAGCAACCTTTAAACCATCAATAGCTTTCTGTACCACGAAAATTCTGTTTTTTGACATATTTGCAGGCGATACAACATAAAATCTTACATTTTTTCAGAATTTGAGTATTTTATAATCTGTGTACATACATTTATCCACACTCATAAAGTGCTTACACTTTCTCCAAAATTAAAAACATAACTTGCTCTACATATCAGACAAAATTCTTCATTTAGACTTTAACTAAATTGCTTTTCCATATTTATATACCACTAAATTTCACAGCTTAAATTACAGCCACCGTATTATAATTCAGGTTTTGGCCTGATTTTAAATTCCCATGCAGTGAAGACTAATCCCATTGCTTACAAAGTTATGGGACCAGATTCCTGAACGCATTTTCCTTGTATTTTTTTTATTTACTTTTGTTAATATGAGTTTCTTTGACTAGCTAAACTTTGCTGTTATCAACACTTGTCTCTTATCACAGGCCCTAAACAAATGACATATTTACCACTCATTCCATTCTGATAAGGGTAATCCTGTGTTTAACTTGTCCAAGAACAAACACCATATATTTTGTTTTTAAGAATCATGCTTCTAGTTATTAACAAAATAGAAGTGAATGAACAGAACATTTTTAAACCAGAAGTTATTTAAAGACTATTTTGCAAATGACAGCTTTTTATCATAGCTTATTCCTCCTACTTCAGGAAAGTTTATTTAATTCTAAGTTTCCATGATATCCCCGCCAAAGTTATACGAAAGTTTAAACCATAGGAGGAAAGCACATTTTTAGTGAAACATCTGTTTGTTCCCCCTCCCACTGAAGCTCTCCCATAGCTAGTAACATTATTTGGAAGAAAGAGCTTTGTTTCCTATCTCGTTTGAAGCATTTTGAGAACGGCGTGGAGAAAATAAACATCCCATGCTGAACCTCACAATCTAATTTTAATTGTAAAGACATCAAAATATTTGCAGCATTGTAGGCTGGTAGTCATTGATTTTTACGACTCTGTTTTCCTTGCTCAGCCCACACAAATGTCATAGGCTGACTGAAAACTTCTGAGAAGAGAGAAAAACACACTACTTCACCAACCATTTTTTAAATTTATTTTTCACTCCCACTCACTTTCTCGAGATAAACTACATCGAAGGGAGAACTATTCTAATTACTAAGCAACTTTTTAACACAGTGCATAACAAAAATTTCAAACAATTATACAGTTAATGGTGTACTGAAGTGCCCGAGAGCATACTAAAAACATTTTGATAGATAGCCAAGTCATTTATCTAAATCACCGTCAGAGCAGTGAAGCATCCTGCAAGCTTTTATGCAGAGTAAAAGGTGATGCTTTCTGGCACTTCTTGTCGTTTCTCAAAGTTGGAATTGTGGTGTTAAAATTCTGCCATTGTTTGCCACCTATGCATTTCAGCACAAAATCAAGACCCCTAACATAATAATACGTTTTCAGAAGTGTCCTACCACTAACTCTTCTTCCTCGGTTACTAGTGTAACCCTGCCTGAATCTCAAGGTATAGAAATAATTGATGGTTAAACTCAAAGGGTGTTCACAGTAAGTAGTTTTCTAGCAAAACAGCAACTACTTAGAGCAACAAAGTGAAGAAGAAAGGTGGCAGGAAGGTCAGTACAAAGAAATATTGCCTTTTCTTAGGAAACTTAAAACTCCTGTTTGATTTTTGGACTGGCACCTACCCACTGCAATTCAATGTCTTTGTAAGAACTGCACAGAGCAGCATTTTAATTGCTTGGCTGCTCTGCTAAAATGCACTTCAAGACAACAAGCATCCAGATTATCAAACATGGTGCAAAATTAGATTACGGAGGCAAAGGAAAAAAAAAAAAAAAGACGACTACAGAGATGTTACGTAAATTCGTCCTTCACTGGTTGGAGTTTTACAAGTGCTGTATTATATTATAATTTTGTGTGTTCCTGCTTGGCTTCACAACTAGTTCTAAGGATCAATATGCGACATATGAAGGGATAAACAGAAAGCTCGGTGCTTCTTTCCTTTTTCCTTCCTTGCCAGAGGAGAAAAAACGCTTGCAAACCACATTCTGCACAAAAGTCCCCCCACCCCTCCTCACCCCTGCAGTTAATTACAAGTATTTTTTTTTTTAAATACATGCAAATAATCATAATTGCTTTAAAGTGGAAAAATAACAGTTGGGACCTACATTGAGCACTGTGCCGGTGTTGCCACTCTGTTTGTGCCAATCCACTGAAGCATGCTTTGAGAGCCTTCTCCTGGAGCATGCAGGAAGACGGACTCGCAGTGTAGAAATCCAGCATCTGAGCAGGGCTCACTGCTAGAACATCCATACAGTCAAACATGATTCCCCCTGCACAGAATGCCTGCAAAAGTGCTTTCCTCTAGGTGTGGAGGAAAATGGCACATAAAAGTACACCCAACTCCATCAAACTCTGCCCCTTTTTTGGCACGTAGGCTGTTGGTCTTTTTCCCAGACCAGAATCATGAATTATGACAGACAACACAGCTAAAAGCCTGTAATTGATCCAAATGATCATTTACCATTTTCCAGGCTGCCCAGCCAATCCAGCAAGATGGGGGGAAGCGAGCCGCATTCCAAGTTTTAGCTCCGATCAATCTCCCCCAAAATTTCTTTAGAACCAGTCCCGCTCCTCAGGCGCTCGCTGGCTGCGTGCCGCTCCTCGTGCCGCGCGGACGGCCCGAGTCCCGGGGACGAAACCGCTCCGGTAGGACCTCTGGATCCCCCTCAGCCATGAATAGATCCTTCTGCCTCTGAACAGCTCACTTCCTACTACTTGTGTCACACAGAATGAAAGATTGAATTGCCTAATATATGCGAGTGAACTTTCTGTGAACCCTTCCCAGGCTGCTAACCTTCAAATGACCCAGGCGTCTGACATCACCAGCTCCCAGGATTCTCACACGGCTTAAAAACTCCCGGCAGCCCGGCAGCCAGCAGGCAGCGGGCGGCCGGGGCGAGCTGCGGCCCTCCCCGGGTCGCCCCGCTCCGCCGGGGTACGGCGGCGAGCGGGGAGGCGAGCGCGCGCGGATGAAAAATAAAATTTAAATAATTTGAAAAAAAAAAAGAATAAAATTAAAATCAGGAGGGAAGCACGCCGGGAATAGAAAACGGGCCCCGCGCCGGCCGGGAAGCTGTTTTGCGCAGCGCTGTTTTAGGTGGTTGCAGGGAACGGAGGGTTTGCAGATTTCAGCTCCGTTTGCTAAAACTTCTGGGCCCCCCTCCCCGCTTCCCTTCTCCCCCCGCCACATTCCTCTACTCCCCGGGGGAGGCCGCGAGCAAGGCGCGGGCGGCCGCAGCCGCACCGCAGTCACGGACACGGGCTTCGCCCCGGCTGCTGGGGCCGCGGGAGCAGCCTCACCCCGCAGGGCACCGCCACCCACAGCAGTGGTGGCTGGCACCAGCCCTGCTCCTGGCAGCCACCGTGCGGGCCCATCCCTGCTGTGCGGCCGGGTCCCCATCTCTCCTCACCACCCCTGTTCTCACTCGGATGGGTTATTACGGCTGTGGAGGAGCCAGGCAACGCTGCCCGGCGCTCCCAGGTTTCCCTGCTGAGCCGGGTCCCTGCCCCGTGCCCACGGAGGCCCGAGGGCACCAAGACCGGAGCCTGGCCTAGGGCAGGAGGCAGCCCCGCAACCCCCTCCTCACCCTGCCCCGGCTGCTGCTCCCAGGGCCGGTCCCGCCTGTCTCTGATTAGCAAAAAGGGGCAGGGCTGGCTCCAGGGGCTGTATCAGCTTTCGTGGGGCTAATGAGCCCCAGCTCCCCGTGGGGTGAGAGGGGAGAAAGGCAACGGGCAGCTTTGTGGGGGCTGGACACAATCAGAGCTCATCCCGTGCCCCAAAAGCGTGGCTGCCCCCAGGCAGGGGACCCGGCTGCCCCTTGCACCCAGGAGGCCACCACCACCTCCTCCCTCACCGCCATTTTGAAAGCATTTTGGGCTGCTCCCACCTCCTCCTCAAGGCTGGCAGCCCACCCCAAAGCCCACCCAGCAGCGCTGCTGGCAGCCCTCCCGTGTGGCCCCATGAGGGAATGGGATGCGAGGCCTTGCTGGGTGGCTGGCCAGAGCGCCCAGCGCCCCTGGTGCCAGGGGAGCCAACGTGGTGTGCTCGCCTCGCTGCTGGCCTACGCTTTGTGTCTGGCCTACCCTTTGTGTCAAGCCTGAGCAAAGCTCTGGCTTTTATTTCTGTAAATAGCAACCTCCTGCAAAGTCTTGCTTGCAGAGAGACTCCACCGAGTCCTTATCGCTACATGCACTTTAAAAATGAAAAATAACATTGATGAGCCTGGAAACACTCCCTCTGCCCCACTGGAAAGAACATGAGCTAAATGACCACATGCATGCTTTTACTTTAAGCAAACGAGCCAAGCCTCTGGCAGAGCAAGCACTCACAGCTCTGACAAGCCCAGAGTGAGGTTTCCAGAGGCACAAAGGAGCCCGGCCTCCAGGAGAGGCGAGCGCTTCCCTCCTTTCTCTGCCTTGCAGCCGTCCCTCCCTTTTCCCCTCCAGTCACTTGTGTGGCTTCTCAGCATTTCTGAAAATCGAAAACTAGCTCGGGTTAGGAAACTGAAAAATGAAACACTCCATTACTGCACCTTTTCTAAAACCCCAAGATCAGAGTCTGGCTGAGCAGGGGACACTGAGCAAGGAAAAGGCACACAATCGAGGACTGTAAAGAAATACTGGAGAGAGATTCACTCTTGGACCTGTGCAACCAGTTTAATGGATGTGATGTCCTCTCTCTACAAAAAGTCCTTTGATGATCTGAGAGCACTTCGACAATGCCTGTAAATTGCGTTAACAAAACTTTTCACAAAGGTTCAAGAATATTAAAAAGAAAAAAGAAAACCCATGCACACTTGCTCCCTTGAAACTGATACATCCATACTGCAGACAAGGAGCCAGCAAAAAGACCTGCTGTAATCTGAAAGCAAATCTGCCTGAAGAGATAAAAACAAAAGCTTTTCTTAACGCTTTTTTCCCCCCTCAGACACGAGCACTCTAGCTGTCCCTGCAGCAGGCAGTGTCTTTTTCCATATTCCCTCTACGTAGAAGACGGACAAAGCTGAAGTTTAACACTTTTTAAGGACTTTCTAAGTTCGTCAGGGTGTCCTCCCCCATGCTGGAAGTCCTCAAGCTAATGAAGTCCCTGACACTCTGTAATCTGAAAATTATGCGCAGCACATGTTTATCCAAAAAGTCACCCTTTAGGGAAGGCTTGTTTAAACATTTTCAGCCCAGCAAGCAGAATTCTCCACAGCATAAAGGAAAGTGGAAAAGTGGTTAATTTTTTTGTTAAAATCTCGGCTGCCTATGTTGCTGCAATTTGGTTTGTTTTGAGTAACAAAGCTAAATTAGAAAGCAGCGTTTTCTAACCAGATGATACAGCATGCACGAGAAGTTCGGAATATGCAATGCGTCATCATAAAAATAATTGGAAGGGATCATACAAAACACAGTATGTTTTGTCAGTCTCTGACTTAGGGAGAAAATAGCGTTTTGTGCAGACCAGGGCTCTTGGAACAGCCTAAGCTTATGCCAAGAAAAACATATTGCCCATGTGAGTTAAAATAAATAAAATCATACAAACAGAAATGCAGTTCTGTTTATTCCATTACCAGTCCTATAAAACCATATTTAAAAATAAAAGCTGCCCGTTGTGCCTCAAAACGGAGACTGGCAACTTCTGAAAGTAAATGTCAGGAAGTCATGCTTAACTGCGTACGAATTGAAAAAGATTGCTTTTTCACACTGTATCTAAATGAGCCAGGTAGCTCATCATGTTTTATTACGAATAATAGTTGTGCTAATGCTTATACTTATTACTAAAACCACATGTAATTAACGAATTCTTCAAATAGTCTAATGGTTTGCTCACATACTATTTCTACAATACAGTCATTTATGTATCTCATAATTCACTTTGAAATAGCATGATACTTGTTTTTCTTGAACAGAGTATCAGGAAAAGCTACACTCATAAAACAGTGGATATTTTCTAATTTAGATCAGGACTAACCATAACTATTGTGATAACTAATAGCCCCCTAATTCAAATGTAATGAAACTTTAAGTCATGCCACATATTTTAAATGTCTACCCAGCTCATATAGAGGTGCAAGTAGGAAACAACCCTCCAATATCTTCCCCTTTATCCATGCAAAGAAATTTTGATTTTACATCACCACTTTGATCTGTTTTCTCTCAGACTGCAATGGCAGAAACTTTACAATAAACATATTCTTAGCCACAAGTGAAATAAAAAAGCAAAAGTTCAAGTCAGAAATCTATTTCCTTTGGTGTTACTGTATATTTGTCAGTGTGACATAGCACATTTGAAACCCATAATCATAAAACAAAAATTTACAGCCGAGGTTTAGGGTCTACATCTGTTTCTCTGGTTTTTGTACTGCAATTACCCACTGGACAATTCTGAGAGAAGCACTATGAATCATGTACTGCACACGTTTGTGCTGGTCACTTTTTCGTTAGTACAGGAGTGTGAGGAGTCAGTAATGTGCTTCACCAAGAGAGAGCGTTAACTAGAATTAGGATTAGTGCACTAGGCTCTCTAAATAAAAATGACTTTACTGCAAGCAACGCCGTACTCCTGGAATATTACAGGCATATTTATAGCATGGAAAAATTAAGAAGTACATGCAAAAATTCTCTAAAACGAAATACCTCAGGGGAGGCATACTTTTTTTTTGCATGCATGCATTTTACTATTAATCAAACGTAGCACTCTCTTGAAACAGTTTTGACAGCAGAGTAAATGGTTACTAGTGAATGATGTGTGTGTTTAAGCAGTGAAAGCAGAGACAAAGTGATGTTTTCTTCTACTCCCTAGGCAAGAGCTGACACTAAGCTTGCTGCCTCAGCTTTGATACTCACAGATTCCTTTGTGTCAGTTGCTGGGAGAATCACTGGCAGTTCACTAACCCTGCCTCACACACAGGGGCTTTGATTTTTACCTCTTCATTGAGAATAGATGTTAATATGAAACAGTGCTTGTCTGCCTTGGCGCTTTTTTTTTTTCCCCTCCAACTGGTGATACGGGGTTTCAAATCCAAGAATCTGAATCACCCTAACACTACATGTATTTTTTTAGTGTCGTAGGATGTTTTCCTCATGTCTCAAGCACAAGAATGATGTTAAAAAATTGTGGGGAAGAAAATCACTGGGACACAGTGATGGCTGCATATTTAAAACTCTAAGGTAGTTCTGATGAAATGGAGATCAATCCTGAGCAAGAACGGCCCCCAAGAAAATAAAAACAGTAAAATTACTGGCACAAAATGACACAAATGGCATGGATGACCATGAAGTACAGTGAAATTAAGTCAAGGGTTTTCTTGTGACTGATGTATGCTACTATACGCAACTCACAATGACTGAAACAGGAATTTGCACGTAACAGGAAGAATTACTTCAGGCCTGAAATGTAACAGCAACTGGCGAAAAAGTATTCAGCACAGAACAATATTTGATTTTAGATGGGAAAAGCAGAGTTAGTCAGCTCCAGATCCAGAACCTGGGCATGCAACAAGCCTGCAAGTCACCTAACCGATAAAGGCTTTTTGTCTGTTGTAATCGGTGGGTATGTGTTTGTAAAGATGCCTTTATAGCTGATGGCTTAACTTAAAGGCAATGAAAAGAATCCATCTCCACAATCTGAAGCATGCTACCATGTTTCTTAGAATCCACTCTGCGTTTTACATTCCCTTGGCCCTAAGCCAGGGAAAGAGAACTGCCCTAGCTGATAAAACTGGAAGGGTATCTGGTTCAGCAGCCCATTTCTAAGACTGACTGCTACTAGATCTTCCTAAGGAGAACGCAGGAATCCCCAGTGACTGGCAAAGTGAAACTCACCCACAGGTTCCCAAATAGCCTCCCCTCTAACAGTGAGTCACTTCAGCATTAGAGCATGAGATTTAATATCCTTTCCAAATTTGGTTTTTGGAGTAATCCTGACATTGTAGATATTCATGTATACCCAATGTCTCTTTTGGATCGTGATAAATTTGTAGCTCCACGTCACAAAAGGAGATAGAAAGTTATTCAGCCTGAGAGAAAGAAGGATGAATACTTTAAAAAACAAAACAACATACAAAAAACACAACCCCATAAAACTTATCTATGTTGTGGGTAGAGGAAAACATAGTCAAAGCTGCACCTCTGAGGCCCAAAAGGCTGACTGCTGCCCATTCCAGAAAGGCTGGCAAACAAGCAATGACATCATCAGCCTAAAGCCTGAATGACATGTATGTTTGAAGGATTAAAAAAAAAAAAGAAAAAAAAAAGTATTATTACATTTAAAATTGGCTGCATGCTGAATAGCCTTCGCTTGCTGTTTGGGAGATCCTGCAAACGCTATGCTAAATGGCTGCCAGTAAAAGAAGGGAAAAAAAAAAAAGTTCTGTTTCATTTTGCTTTCTTTTTAAATGACCAGAAACTGTTGTTTCAAGGCTTAGCCAAGAAAGAGATTTTTACTGCTAGCTTATAAATCCCTCAGAACAGAGAGTTATAATGGAAATGCTGAGGTAACTACGGTGCCATGCATGGCACTGACACATTGCATTATATAATCCGGGGAGAATGAGGGCTGGGAGATCTATAAACTGTAAGTAGAAGCAAGAGGTAAGAAAGAGCAGAAGAGCAAGTAGAAATATTGAATGTTAAACTGCAGAGAATACTTCTTCTAACAATAAAGTTTCCTGTATGCTGCATATGTTCGTAGCTGGCTGAAGGCAAAAGAGCACAGAGCTCTTTTAAAAATAATAACAGAGATTCCAAAAGGCTATTTAACTGCTTTGTTTCTGCCCTTTTCAAGAGGAAAAAAAATCAAAAGTTACCTAACAGAAGGGTAATATCTCCCGTTGTTCTGATATCCTGAAAGGCACCTCACAGTGTGCACATAAATGAAGTTAGAAAACACCGAATAAACGGAGCTCCAAACACAGACATCTTACAACCCCAGCTGGGACCAGGAGCAGAACAGTAACTGGGACAACAGCATTTCTAGAATTTCACTGATGGCATCTTAAACTCTTAGGGAAAAATTAGCCCTAGTGACTTTCTTCCAAGAAAAGGCCAAAATTACTGAGAAAAAAATAGAACTACAGTTCAGTGCAGGCCTATATCCTGACAAAGACTAAAGCCTTATGTAAGCCCTATTAGGAAAATCTAAGGCAGACTCAAGCAGCATTTAGGGCTCATGCACTGCTGCAGACAACCTATACAGGATGATCCCAGAAGCCCACAAATAGCAGCAATGCACCTGCACAGAGCTCTGGTCACAAAAAACCTGACGGAGAATCAATGGATTGGATTGTGCCACTAGTGTAAACCAGAACAGACCGGCAGCTTGGCAGCCTGGTGCACGTATTCGTGACAATTCCACTCCTGCTTAGCTAGTTGGCCCATCAAGCCTACATCAAACACTGAAAGAACAATCCAACGTCCTACCTGTGGGTATCTCAAGCAGCAAAATGAAGGAGTGAAGGAAAACGTGCTGGCATATCTACCTAGATAGCAGAGGTAAGGACAGTGATGGAAATGTGGTGGTACAGCCTGAAAGCCCCTGGTAATTATGGTCATTATGTGACCCTGCTTGTTGCTCTAACGTACTTTAAAATTGTACCTTAGTTTTATTGTGGAGATGTACATCCTATGTGGGCACAGGCTGGAGAACAGCACACATGCATTTTTGCTGCAAGTGATGTAGAGTTACCCAGAAACAAGAAAACAATTTGCCAATTTGTCACTGCTATTTTCTTTTGCGGAATACGTGCCAGCAATACTGCATGAATTAACTGAGGGCACGCATCCTCTTAGGAACGCTGCTATCACTTTAACTATATCGATGTAGCCTGAAAAGTAAACTTTGCTAGCAGGGTCAGTTTTAAAAGCACACAGGTTATCACAGGGGAACTATTGCTGAGTAGGTAAGGGATTCTGTATATCCCTTTTATGCTACAATAACAGTGTCCGTGACTAGGCTGTTGCAGGTACAACTCTTTCGGAAAAGGAAAGATCACTGCCTTACCCTCAGTTGTTATGCTGATGTAACATTCAGACATAGACAGGATCTCAACAGACTGGAAAAATCAGGCTGGGCTTGACTCCAGCATTCAGTACAAGCAATGGCAGCACAAACGATGCCTGGTCTAAAACGTTGGAAAGATGTTTTCTGGTTTTCAAACTATATTAGCATACACCAATCAAGTTGCTCTTGGGTGCATTCCTCAAATTCTACTTGATCTCTGCAATTTCAATCCACAAAGCAGAATCTGCATGGTCTCAACCTGCTTGATTAAGATAGTCCCATGCTGGTTAAAGAGAATCCTCAAATTCCCATTCCGTTGGTCTGCAAGATACCCACAGCGAGGCACAGAAGAGACTGGATGTCCACTTATATTATGGCCCTGCTCACTCAGGGAATCATGACTGGCAACTTTTTTTTTTTTGGAGGGGGACACTGGGGGCAGGGGGGAATAAACAAAGCTGAAGTGGAACTGGAGACCGCAGTGGTCAACAGCATATTGCCCCAACCATTGTGAAGTATCATGAGTTTTTTTCCCTTTTGGGACCACGTGTAGGGGAGGATGTGCAAGGTGGTCTTAAAGAACATAATGCAGCACATAAGGCTTGACAGATCTACAAGGCTATCAAATCTGTTTTGTGTAAGACAGACCAAAACCCTTCATTTTGATATCTTGAGTCTTCTTCTGGCTGAACAATTCTCCATAGACCTTGCTGTCACACTAAAAGCAAAAAATTTCCTTTTAATCCCTCTACAGTTTTGGGCAAACCTCCTAAGAAACAGGCTTCGCATTCATGGTACATTAATCTTCCATGCATTCTTATCAGCTGTAGGCTATCAGAAGAACAAACTTCAACTGCCTTGATATGGAGACCTACAAAGAAGAATGTGTAGAAGGAACCTCTTTCCCTCCCACAGATGGGTCCAAGATTTAGCCCTTGCTGCATCCATCCTTTCTGTCTTCAGCATGAAGTATCCTAAACAATACACCAGAAGACAGAGTTGTGGCTCAACTTCTTCAAGAAACTATCAAGATGAATAGATGGGGAAATAAGCCTCAACCCACAGGAGGTTTAATAACACGAATGAGGCATATGCGTGCTCCCAATTCTGACAAACGATAGAATTCTCCTTAAAATTGCAACATCATGTTATCTTCGACAAGATCCTAAGCGCCAAGTTAGTGAATATGTGCCATTTAAAGACTTTAGGAAGTTAAAGTTCCACCTACTGGATACCTAAATTTGTCTGAAACTTGTTAATTTATTTTTTCTAGAACAGACTCGCTAAGAGTACAAATGCAGACCATTGATACTTGAGCCTATTCTGCTAGCTGAACAATGCTGGAACATTATGTCACTCGGAGGCAGGTCTGCCTAAGCATGTAAGAAAGGCTAAGAGCTTTGCCAACACAAATTATCAGGCAGAACCTCGCTGGAAAAAATGAGGCACAAAGATCCAAGCGAAGTGTAAAACATATTGAGAATTCAGTGACATGTTGACAAATACCACTCCACTCCTTTGCTTCCTATCAGAACCCAACAGTTGAAGCAGATTCCTAAGTAGTGTTTTTACAGGCCAGGCTTAGTCTCCCCCTCATCTTATCAGCAGCCTTCAAAGGGACTTTAGGTGGATCTCCTCCAGGAAAAAAGGAAAAACAACAAAAAACTCAGAAGTGCCACCTCTTCCATACAAATGTATTGGCGCAATCACTGAGGCTTTCCTTAAGCCGGGAGACTTTGAGAAAACACACCTGCCTCTTCTAAGGGAGAAAATAAAGAATTCATGCTTCAACCCTCAAGCCTTGAGTGGACTTAAGAAGAGGAATAGCTAAATAGAGAGTCTAGTCAGGACACAGTGAAAATCAATACCGGCTTCTTGAAATATCTTAGGCAGGAAGGAAGCTTAAGGTTCAGATGTTTAGCCACTCTTTCTGCACAAGAGCATGCTCTGAAGGCTGCGAACACGGGTGAGGACATAAAGGTAGGAGAAGGTTTTCCTGAGGATCGAAAGCAAAGTTCTTTTGGAAACACCATCTTTTAAAAGTTTTCCAGTTTTGGTGCAAGACAGATCTTTCCACACACTGCTCAAAGTTGTCAAAAAGTAACATTTTCAGGGATAAATGTATGCCATTGCACTGTTATTTTCTGACTTTGGTGTGGAATACAATTATTTAAGACTCTGCAGGAGAGTATGAAAGGAGCTGGAGTGTAATTCTAGTTCAGAAAACCTCCAATAACTGACAACACGTACGAAACACAAGATAGATGCTTTGTATTGTCGGTCCGAGCCTCATTGGCTGGAAACCCTGACTCTCCCAGCAGGACTCAGTTACATAGCAACTCCTGAGGGCAGATTAACCCTTTCCCAGTAAATGTATTTGACATGATTCAAAACACCTTTTCCTCCCCCCGCCGCAAAATAATTTTGTAGGCCTGCAAAAAATATTTGGAAAAAATGAGTCGAATGCTACTAGGGTAAAAGCAAAACTCACCGTGGGATACTGATGGCACAGTATACAGACAGCGCAGGGAGCTTAGATCCATCCGAATTATATTCAGTATTACCAGATGTTGTGACGTGTAGGAAACACAGAATGTATTTTTCATAAAATAGATCATGCTTAGTCTGTGGGGATCCGATATGGACTGCATTTATCAAGCACCAATGGTTTCTTTCACCCAAATTCTGCCCACTCATCAACTTCTGTATGGATAATTGCTGAAGCATTAAAAAATCCTGAGCTGATGCAGGCAGTACTTAAGCAATCTATAAGAGAATTTTACACCATCCCAGAATGTGTTACTTTCATTCAGAACTATACAAGCTGACTACTGTAAACTCTTAAAAAACTCTTCCAAATCTCATGATACCTTTTTTTTTTTCTTAAATAGTTCTTTCTAATTACTGGCATCAAATAATTACATGATAATCTCAATTTATTTCATTACAGCAATTTCCTTATTTTGTTTTTAGAACTGCATTACATTTATGTGTGCATGCATTAAATATAAGCGTAAGTATGATATAAAAATTAGCATGCTGATATTCCCCCTCTCCTAGTTATTAGGGATAACAAAGTTTGATCCTAAAAATGTCAAAAGCCAGGACAATGAAGATTCCTAAAGCTCTCCCTTTTTAAAATCTTACAGTTCGGCCCCGCTGTTTCCCCCCTCTCCCTGCTTTGGGAAGGAGAGATGAAACAGAAGGGACTGGAAGGGCACACGTCCTCACTCAGGGCATACATTGTGCGATTACACTTCACTGCTGTGAGCCACAGCTGTATACCATTAGGAAAAGGAGCTACTGGGTTTCCAGTGGGGAAGATAAAGAGATCAGACTGATGTGATATAAACTTCTTTCTGACCATCTTCTGATCACGACAGGTGAGAGCTTTGTATCTCATTTCTTCTTTTCACACCCCAAAACCAGACGCACGGACCAAGAGGCACTAACCAAGCCTAGGAAGGGTAGGCACCATTGGCATGGCCCCATTTCAGAGAAGCAAGGTTAAGACTATAGCTTTCCTTTTCCCTGGAAGACCCAGGGACAATCTCAGCTGAAGGAGAAGCCTTGGACCAAGCCTTCTTGCATTCCTCTTTCCTTACCCACCGTTCTTGCACCCGGATGCATTAGAGCAGCAGATCCCGTAACGCACACCTCCTGCCAGCATCTCCTCTTCAGGAGGGTATTCACTGCTCAGCAGAGGCTCCTGGCCCCCATTTAAGCCAAGAGTAGTCAGAAGAAACGAAAAATCAAATTGGTCAAGTAATACAGAGAGAAACTTATTAAAGCTTCTTTTTTTCTTCTTTCTTAATTGCTTCAAAAATAGCATGTAACCTTTGTATACTAGCAAAAGAACGTACACATATGCTTCAGACATGCCTTCCTTTTCTAAACGTTTCACACACCGAAAGTTCATCTGTATTTTCTCTCTACGGTTCATACAGACTGCTTGTAAATCCAGCAGGATAGATTTTTTTTTTTAATCTTAAACTATATTTATTATTAAATTTGTTTTCATGCATGGTATCTTGACAGTTCTTCTTGAACAGCTTAGTTGCTCTCTTCATAAAACTCTGAGTATCAATACAGTGTACAGGAGATTAGTCCAAAAAGAAATACTTTGAAAAATATTTTGCTGTGTAAAAATGCATTAGCAAGAATCAATTCCATTCCTTTTTGTGGGTTAAGAAAATAATTTATATTTGGCTATCATTATTCAGCTAAAATTATGATGGACGCTCTTGGGAACTTGGCCTCTGAAAGGGTAAAATCTGAAAGACTAGGTTCAATGTGCTTATATTCTGCTAAAAATACCTTCTCCTGCAAATGGTACCAGATACCCATCAAATATTTGTCCCCTTCATTAAACTAATGCTTTCCTGCATAACGAACAAGACAGTACAAAATATAGGTGTATTCCAATGTCTTGCTGCTAAGGTAGGAGACATGAAAATAAATTTGCAACCGTATCATTATATCAATCTCCAGCATTACTGCATCAGTACTATAACCCATAATTAACTAGCTGCAGGTCAAATTTCTAATAAATCTTTAGAAATTAAATGTATAATTTGTCAAAACCATATGCCTTCATAAATTGATTATTCAGAATTTAGAAGCTTTTTAATTAGGAAGAAATTTATGCAATACCATGTGTAATAATTACGAATCAGCTCTTCTGTGATATTTTTGTACATCAGCAAAAATTAAAACATTGGAAAACATTACCAGGTCATTGCAGTATTTCAATGTCGAAAGAAACACGGAGTTTAAATCTAGAGGTTAAAGATATTTTCCCATATCTTTTACATCTTACATAGAGCTTTATGATCTCAGGGCTGGAATCATTAACCAAATCCAAAATCAATGAGAAAAAGATCTAATCTGACCATTTTCAAGTGCAGAGTCACTAAAAATGATTTATGCCACTGTAAAACTTTTTTTTACCATGCTTCTGTAGTTTCACTAAACAGCACCTACACTCTAAGTCAAACTTCCATGTCATGTTACACTAAACAGGATTTTGCTCCCCTCGTCTCTTCCAGCTAAGACTCCGACAGCAATTTACACTTTAAAACCATAGCCCTTCATAACGAGCATCGGGACGAGGGCTGTGACCCCTGATTTCCAAATGGAAAACTAAAGAAAGGGAATGTTAAGCGATATTCATTAACAGCACGCAAAAAAGCTAAAATCGTAGCCGGGCTCTCCTGCTTTCCCCTCCTGTGCGTTAACCATGGGGCTATTCAGATCCCGCCCCCCCCCCCCCCCCCCCCCCCAAGGGCTCTGGGTACTTCTATCAACATTTCATAGGAGAAGATTTTTTTTGACAGAGAACACAAAAGCTGCTTTGTTGGAAGTCTGGACACTTTTTTTCTACCTAATAAAAACATGAATAGAAGTGGGACCTCAGCAAGCATATGGCAGAAAGTCTGGACTAACTGAAAAAAGGGGCCTCGAAGAGTTTGCTCTCTGTCATTGCCCAACGTGTTTACTGCGGGATGTATATGGTGTAAATAAGGAGTATGCAGAACAGGCCATAATGGAACATTGTTTATGTGCACATCCTGGCAAATGCATATACAGCACGGAGACTATTTCCAAGCAGAACATAAACACAAAGGGGGAGTGATGACAAACAAGTATTCCGAGGCAAGAAAAATGTTATTCCATATACAAACCAAATAAACTAAAGTGGTTTCTCCCCTGCTAAGATCCAACTGGCAGCTCTCAGCTGCACACACTCTGTAGCTGTTAAAGAAATGAGAGACATCCCAGACTTACTGGTTGGCTTTCTTTTTCTTCAGCAACCTCATTATGCTCCCGATATTAAAAAGAAAAACACAGTTAAGATTTTATTTTACTCTTTGCAAAAACAAAACAAAACAACCTTTTGTGTGGGCCTGAATAGGAGCTGGGGAGATAGAGCTGGTGCCAAGTAAAGACCGTAAGGATTTAAGGCACGGCTTTCCTCGTCAGAGCTCCCACTGAAAGATACACAGACGTTTCTCTCTTCTGAAGGTCTCTCTCACAAACCTATTACACGGCTTTAGTAAGTGACACCAGCGTGACAATATCTTAGAGGTTTTGCGCTCCTGGCAGATCTTTTTTTTTTTTTTTTTTTTTCCTTTTAATCACTATTCAGAAAAAGGAGGGGGGTTTACAAAACCCAGGTCCCTGCAATTTGAAGATAGCAAACCAGGGGATGAACTTTTTTTTTTTTTTTTTGCTTACATTTGGAGAACAGAATATCATGCTTTGACAGCTGCTATGTAAATAAATGGGTGTAATTTTATTCCCTTAAAACTAACTTCAAACACATACCCAACTAGAAGAGGAAGAAAAGATGACAAGTAGGAAAACAGCCACGGGAGTGACAATGAGAACCACAGACAGTCAACCGACAAAGGAGAGCTTTTTACATAATTAATAGACCTCTTTAGGATGTTATAGACACTGAAAGCCAGAGGTGTTACTCAAGAGATCGTATGATGATATGATATGGTTACAGAACCAAAATATTCTGTGATGTCTTTCACAGAAAGGCTGAGCCTGACTGTGATTTTAAATTATTTTAAGATACTCAGAGCATGCCCGAATTTCTCCAGAGTTCTAGGTCCAGACCCAACAAAGCATGAAACAGACGTTCAGCGTTGGTACCCAAACCCGCCTGTAAGCTCCCTGCTAATTTGTCAAAACCTGGGTCTACATGACCAATGCTTCAGACTTTGTGAAGCCTTGTGGCTTGGGTGCTTTACTCATTGAGAAGAGAGAAAACCCGTATTTGGGAGTATTTGCAGCAACTTTACAATACATCCACAATCCTGTAATGGAACCAAATAGCTTTGCTCTTGGATTTTTCTCTTTTCAAGATAAAAAGAAGGTTGTTATACAAGACTGAAACAACCCTTCCAAAGCCTCTCATCGGCCATTGGTTTAACATTAATACTTCTGAGTCACTACCTCACTTTAAAATCCAAATGAAACTTCTTTCACTTTATTTATTCAAATTGCCTTTGAATGCACAAACACTCACCTCGTTCCAACATGACCTTACAGATGCCTGCCGCTTGGGTTTATGTTCAGCCATTTGCAGAGCTGTAGAATCAGTACTGTTCTTTAGGAAACCAGACAATCCTAATAATCACTCCTGGCTAAGCGATATCTAAATGACTACAAGAACTGTGCACTCATGGTATCAAATGCTGTCGGATGCACAGTACCTAAGCCCACCAGTTGTTAATGGTGCTGGTCCTTACGCAGCAAAAACCCATTCTCAGAAGGAGAAAGAGCATGGACAACTTACAGCATGGTGATAACAAGGGTGCAGAGAAATGCCAGTACAAGTTGATGCAAGCTTTCCTTATTATAGAAGCTATTTTTCATAGCCCTTTGTCTATTAGCATTGCTGACCATATCAAGAGAAGTTTTTTTAAAGTGTGCTAAACTGGGCAGGACTGCACCTCTGTCATGACAAAGTCTTCAGCTTCACAGGAGCTCCTGCCACAGGACACTGAATGGCAAAGAAGAGGATATGTGATTGCAAAGCCCAGTCACAGTGGATGTTGTGATGATTTTAAATAAAAAGGTGGCTTTTTTTTTTTGGTTAAAACTCTCTCTCTTATTTCCCCATACTACCTTAAAGAAACACGTTAAAGTATCAGAAGAATATCAAATAGTTTCAACAAATCTCTGAACTTCATGTTAAGATTTAAACCCCCTTTTTCTTGTCTTTACTTAGGTTTCAGCAGTCAAGTTAGGACCTCGGTTTTCATTTAAGAAGTTGTTTTCACATTTCAGGATTCAGAAGAATGGCCTATAAACATGCCCAGACTGGCATGTCAAAAGGCTAGGAAACTAAAAGATAAAGAAGAAATACTCTAAATTGGTACCATTAAGCATGTCAAGTTTTCTGCCAGTATTATGATTTATTTTGCATTTGGGGAAGGTAACACTAAGTAAGTCAGAAAACACTGAATTCAGAACTTGCAAAACAGGCATCGCAAATGTACTGAAAACGCTCTGAGACAAGGAGCTCTGCGTGCCTTACTAATTATCGTCCATGCTGTGCTATCCTGCACATTGTGGTTTACGAGATAACTATATGAAAATAGTATTCTTTATACACTCACCCCATCTCCCTTTAAATTAAAATTGAATTGTTATTTTAACCCCACTCAAGTATGTAATACAGTGATGATTGTAAATCTTGATGATCACAAAATCCCTTTGATTTATCCCTCAGTTTACTATCCTTAACAAACATAATCCTAAAAACAGCACAGGGGAAGATCTTAAAGGCCTGCAAATGAAGGAGGGGAAACAGGGAATGGCTATATACGTAAAGCTACGGCTTCAGGGCTCATGACTTTCCTGTTGGGAGGCTTTCTGAATGCTGCTAATAAGGTCCCGTCAATGGAACCAAAAGCATTTCTTCATAAAAAAAGGCCTTCAGTGTGGGAAGAAAAATTTTCCAGAAAAAAAATTAATAGAAAGCTTATGGATGTGGGATCTGAATCTAACAATAGATGTAAGTATCTCCAAATATGTAGGAAAACATGAACATTATTAAAGGTGGCATATCCATCTTCCCCTTAAGATCTCAAGTTGTGATCATGACAGCATGCTCAATGCTTATGTGAACACTCTAGACCTAGCTCTAAACTGAGTGATCATATGGCAACAGCCACTTTCGAAAAAGCAAAGAAGACTTTTTTTTTTTTTTTCCAGCTAAGCATTCCACACTGCCATAGCCACACTTCACAAGAAAATACATGGATATCTATGTGGGCATTTTACCAAAGTTCACCTGCCTCATCTGTCGGCCTTGGCATTGGCTAAGATGCAGCCACAACCCTGCAACACAGCTGACCTTCAGATCATTTTGAGAACTTGTGATGCATTGGCTCTTTTGATGATGTTCTTACAGAGTCAAAAACTTGGAAAAAATCCTTTTAGCACATCAAGAGGACAATTTATCGCATGGGAATTCTGGCTACCTATTTGGAGTTTAACTGCAACCACAATATCCCCGCTGGCACACTGAACTGGAGCTAAGCTTACTAGTCACACTTTACCAAGTTCATTAAAAAGGGTACAATAATATATTGAGTACAGTGAAACTTTTGGTGTTTTCTCATCAAGGAGAAGAAAGCCATCCTGGTTAGTAAAAAATACTAGATTTTCCCTTAAAGTTTGATGTTGACACAACCCAGATGCCCGTGCTTATCACACCAATAACAAATTCTTTTCTGGGAGGGTCCTACCCCATCTTCTCTCATCAGCTGGGTCTCAATTCTGCCTAATCATTAGTTATTACAGTCAGCATTAACCTAGATCCTATCTAGCAAATGGAAGAACTTCAGCCAAAAAAAGCAATTTTTTTTTTCCACGTGCCCAGTACATACTCCTTACTCCGCCTTGGATGTCCTCTGTCAAGATGGAAAGGAGCTCTTTGAGGACAAGGATGTTGATCACCTAGCCAAGGCACACACATCTGCTCTCAGGTACTTCTGGAACAATACCTTTAGTCACGCCTCATCCTGAAGGCCCTCTTCATCCTGGCAATGCCAAAAGGGAAGGGGTATCCTACCAAGAGGGTGGCATGAAGGCCCACCTCCCAGCGCAGGCAAAGAGAGCCAAGGCCAGCTTGTCCTCGGACTTACCATTTATCCCTCAGGGACAACATGGAATGTAACATAGCGTGAAGGACTGGAGTAGAGCTGAGAGCTACAGACAAGAGAAATAAAATCATTTTAATGGCTTCACCTTAGAATAGCAACCTTTGAGAAGTCAACTTCGCCATGTAGCTGATATTCAAAGAGGGAAAAGCTGATGTAGTCACAACTGTGTAGCTTTTGGTGTAGCAGTAAAATCTCTACACTTAAGCCTGTCACAGGCACCATGCTATTGTAGCTTCCTTCTCCCTCACAGGATTTGCTCACATTCAGCACTTTCACATGAAACCAATCAGTGAACAGGACTGATGGCTAATACTTCATCACTAAATACAAGCATTCAAATTAAGGCAGCTCTGGAGGTTGACTATCTGGACTCGAACACCCTCCTGAAATAACCATGCTGCTCCTAAGCAAGAACTATGAAAGAAATATGAAACTTAAGTAAAAAAAGTAATAATTTGCAGAGAAATACAATGGAGGCTTTTAACAGATCTCTTTCTGAAGTAAGTTTGTTTAAACCTTTTTGTGAACTTGATTCTGATCTCCAAATATATAATCTGTCAGGTCTACATGACCTTTCCACTGCTGGTAATATTATGTTCAAATATGTGAGAGAGAGGATGGCCTGCTTGTTTAAAGTCCTAATTGTCCATTTCAGTGGGTGGTTAGTACAAAAATTTCCCCTGCATTACTGAAAAAAAAGCATAGGCCAAATTGTATGTGCAGAATTTCTTCATCTTTTTTTAAAGCATTTTTCATTGCTATTTATGTTTTAAATTCTTATGCTTTTCAAGCTATGTTTATTCTACAGGAGCAGAAGATTTAAGAGCTGTGTTTTTGTTGTTGTTTTACAAGTTAGGAATACTGGAAGTGCTCAGTCTACAGGGAAGTCAGCACAGTTTGAAAACTGGATGGATAAACATCTTTATTGCCACAGCAAATGCAACTTGATACTGATTTTTCTTATCCATATTGCAGATGTCATATCAAGTTACACAGATGTAAAACCACTGAAAATAATAGTGACTCTGAATTACTGCTAGTCAAATATAGTGGAATTTGGCCTGACACAAAAGCAGGAAAATTCCCATGCAACTGCATATATGAATTAAAATAGTAACATTATATATATTTTACTTAAGAAGCCTACAAAAAATTTGCTGCTTAACTGCTTGGGTCACAAGCATTCTGTGAGTAGGTTTTTAGATGGTATGACGTAGTATTAGTATGAATTTAGGCCAACAACTTCAAACCAGGCATTTTAAACTAAAATAAGTACCTTTATAGGTGGCATGTATCCATAATTCATATATACATTGATAACCACCAAGGTGGAAGGGAGAGATGAAACACTAGCAGTGAATTTTAGGGTTGTAATTCGTGCCTGTGTCAAATTAGATGACTATGTTTGCTGGTTCACAATCACAAGGAACAATCAGGAAACTGTGGGGCTCTGGAGATACTCAACTTCGTAAGTATGGAGAGAGAGTAACAAATCTTGATTAATTTGGGCCAGAGTGATCTACAACATATCATGGGTACCACTTTCTAATGGGACCAAAATAGAAAAAAAAAAAGTCATCTCAACTTACAAAATAAATGGCCTAAAAATTAAGAGAAAGAAGCACAGCAATTACACTTGTGCCAATGGAGAGTAAGTACCATAAGAAGTAATGGGTTTTTGTTGTAGTTTTTCTTTTCAGACAGCTTTATTTATACACAGGATAGAAAAACACTGCAGCAGGCTTGAGCACAATGCTGGTTTTTAAGGTGATCTCTATCTACTACAAAAGTAATTTACCTTTCCATTATCAGCCTTTAATCTTTCAGGAAAGTTTTTAGGACCAAGTAAGTTTCTAATCTTGGATGCCGTCTGTGTGACGCATTGAAAAAGAAACCCTGAGAGCTCAGGCTCCTTAAATCAATTGCATTCAGTGCAGCGCTGGATTTCCTGTTTGTTTGCTTTTGGCCTCGCTGCATATTGGTTCAAGATTCGGGGTCGAACTCAGCTGCAGAGATAATGCAAAAACAGAGCGCTTCTTTTCCTCTGGCTGCCGAGGAAATCCCTGCTTTAGATTAGAAAATAACTGATGATTGTGTGTCCCTGTATGCTTTGGAGTAGGGCCCCTTATTTTATCTACATGGCAGCTACCTGTCAACGTGTGGTGCTTGGAGTAGCGCACTGGGAGTTCATACACACCAAGACTATCTAAACAGACCATTAAGTGCTAGTAAAGTAACACATGTGAACGACAGGTCAATAAATTTTAAACAACTTATGTTCGCTGCAAAGACCTGGCTGTATCAGAACGAGCTGTGTTTACATAAAATCAATTTTTACAAGCATCTAAATAATTAGGGAATATACTGCAATAATAATTGTATTCTGAGGTCAATATAATAGTTCCAAAGGACTTCAGTGAATCCCCCTGCTTTCTTTACTCATTTCTGTCTCTTCTCAACTTCTTAAATAACACTGAATCCTAACAGAAAATGCTCAAATTCCAACTTGTGTCCAAATAAGAAGGAATTGTTAACTTTTTATGCTGATGTGCCCTAATGCTCATGACTCTGCATACACGTCTACAAAACGACCGAGAGGTCAGCAATTCATACTTCTAACAGAGGCTGTTATTTTTAGCTCTTCTAACAGTACTTGTGAAAGTCACCCTTTTGAAATCAATCAATTTCCCCAGCTCAGCCTATGCATACACAGCAAGTTGGAATTACATGCATTCAATTTTGGATCAAAAAATCAAAAGGTTTGGGTTAAACGATGGTTGAGACCTCGACTTTCTGATCTTTACACAATGTCAGCCTATTAATTTAAATGCTGCATATGTGTACTCAAATAAACGCACACATGCTGCATGCACTCTCACCCAATTGCAAGTAGATGGCAAATAAAAGTACACAAATTTCACAATAAAGACTAAACTAAATGTTATCATAGCTACAATGGCAAAGGCACTGGCAAACTGATTTACAGGGCTGAGTTTCCACTTCATTTTTGTTGCTTTTCAGCTACAGGCAAAAGACTTTAGCATGTTGTGAGTACTATAAATTCACATTTGCCACAAGAACCCATGATGCCATCTGTTCCCTAGAGCGTTTACATAAAGTATGCCAATGCAAACCATCTGCAAACTGTTCTTGCATGCGAATTCTTGTGATAATGCAATGTGGTACATTTGCAATTTCAAACGGAGACCACTTGAGCTTCTTTGTAATTGCCATGCCTAAATCAGATGTTCTATAGAAACCTCTTTAGAGCAGGATTGTGGGGTATTTTGTTGGTGGTTTTGCTGATGTCCTTGATGTTAACTATTTACCATTGTTTTCTGGTTTCATCACTGCGAGATAATGGTGTGCCTTAAGATAAGGTTGAGAAGAGGGAACACAGAAGCAGGTCATCTTCCATCCCCCTGAGCTAAGAGCTTTGAAAAAGAGCCTGAGCATTTTGGAAACAAAAAGGGAACAAGACTTTGGCTACTTAAGAATTGGATTGTATGAACTGTAGCAGACAACCGTAGGGTTGCAAAGCACCCTGACTCTTTCTCTCCACTGTAGACTTACACCTCAGCTTTACCTTTCATCTTCATAATTAAAAATGCTTTATTCTCATTATTTTAAAAAGTCGATGTGAAACAAATGAGTAGGAACTACATGCTGATATGCACTTATATTCTGATTGGCAGTGGAAAGACCCAGAAATAATAATGGTGTATATGTTTGTAAAAACAGACAAATCCCCTGCTGAGTCCCCGTTTAACTCTTTGCTAATCAGATAAATTATTGAGCCTGTAGACCATTTTCTAGGTTTCTCTAGTTGGTATCTACATTCAGTAACGAACTCCCTCCCCACACAGTGATTGAAATGCAGAATTTCCTAACTTTGGTCAAGGCAGCTAGTGTGAGCACTCTGTGTGCGGGGGTTCTGGCTCCTTTACTGACTCACTACACAAAAGAGCGGCCAAAATCAACCCCCAGTCATATTTCTTTACATAGCATAATTTCACGATTCTGCCACTACTTCACTCTTCCCCACTACTCAACCGTGCTGTTGCCTTTTGGGGAAACCAGTGGGGAGAACAAAGGTCTCAGAGCGGGCTTGCGTGACGCCCTCGCAGAGGCAGGGCGACACATCGCAGCGCTCGGTGCCGCACGCCAGGGCCGCCTGCTCTCTCCAGCGCCGAGCCCAGCTGACGCCCCTGCATTAACTGGTGCTTGAAGAGCGTATTATAGACTGACTGCAGAAACGATTAGCAATTCTTAAAAGATTCAATCAGCTTGTAATTTGGTTCAGTCTGCCCTCGTGCTTTGCGAAAATGACTGTCGGGCTGGATCTCCCCCACAACGCCAGCGTTGCTGCTGGGAAATACTCTCATCAGCAATCCCCGTGCACCAGCCTCCTAACTAAATCCTAATAAAACTAGCTCTGAGATTTTAATTTCCATCACTCACCTACTGCAGACAATGTTAAACATTGTGAAGGGTGACACGCTTGATATAATTAACTATGACTGATAGTTTTCATTTGTTTAAGTGCAGAGGCCTTATTTTCCATCATCTCCTTTTTAGCAGAAAAGAAGGCAAGCACATACATACACGGTGCACTTCACACACCTCCTGCTAATTCTACAGCTAGCAAATCCTAATTTTCAGTGCTAACTCTGCCTCTTTCTTTAGCAAACCTTCTTCCTAGCTCCCTTCCGAGCCTCAGGGACTGGTGCTTACCCCTAGGCTGTTTTCCAGAGCGGGTTACGCTGTGCTTTGTCGGAGGTTTCAGCATGCTCACAATTTACGCAAAAGAAAAAAAAAAAAAAAAAAAAGATGATCAAAGTTGCTGGAATACCTGAGCTTCTATCACTGCTGATAGCTCACTTTCACTGAGCAAGCCCCAACAGCATCTGTCATTAACACAATGTATTGCTCTGCTCAGACATCTGTGGGTCACATTATTTCATGACAAGGCTGCAGCAAGAGGGGAAAGTAAAACTGAGGCAGGTTATTAATCACTTACTCACCGTTTCCTGTACAACATAGAGGAAATAATCAAGCAGTATAGTGGGTTATAAAGGGAGATTCCTGAGAAACAAAATATGCAGTTCATTTAATGCATTGCAGGAGGCCGTGCGATACAGGCAGATTCAGTTTGTGGAAATTTGGTTTTCTTTTATTTATAAGATTAAGTAACTGACAACAGCTGCCACATCAAAATGAGGGTACGATGGCATTCTCCCAGCCCCGAGAAGAGCAGCCCTTCTGATGTACAAGTCATCTTCATTCACATCCAAAAATCACATGGTTTGATCCAGAGTGGGTGGAATGTGCCCAAAACTACACTCAGTGATATTACACTACCAGGAACCTATATCTGGAGGGAATTTGCCACGTATAAATTAATGCCAGCCTTAACTGGAATAACTTTGATTCATCGATATATGCAGCTGTGGCCTCACTGGGGAGTTTCCTGGCTACATATGATTTTACACATCTGTCAGCTTTAAATCAGAGAACCAAATATAGGCTGAAGCACGCCAGAATGCTGTGGCAATTTGCCCCTTTCCCCTGGGCCCATAAAGCACTAAATGGGCAGAGGCTCATCAGTGATGGGTCAAGTCCTGATCTCACCTGCACCCCGTGGTCCTGTACCTCAACGTGCAGAACGAGAGTCAACGAAAACAAAGCTGCATCCCATTTTTTAAACCTTTTTTTTTTTTCCCCTCTTCCAGCCTGCAGCAGACTCAGCTTTTCTCCATTATTTTCTGCCATGCAAATTGAAAACCGTACGCAATTTCCTGCCAGCTAGCAATGTGGGAAGTCAAAGGGTACGCAGCATCAGTGACAGTGAATATTGAACTGAACGAGGCAGTGCTCTGAATCCCTATTTCGGAGATAAAGAAGGGAGATAAAATCCCCCTCAAAGAATTTTCTACCGCTGCTTTTAAGCCCTCACCCAAAGCACAACAGAGGTTGCTTACACTGAAAGAAGGACACGGGAGCAGCATTTTGTGGTTTTGTGTGTTCTTTGCTACACTAGGAGAACAAGGCTAAGGACTGCTATAAATTACCAATACATTTGTTGATTTATAGAAGGCGTTTCTAACTCTGGCCATCTCCTCTATTAGGTCTGCAGGACAGCAAAGGCCTGTCTCTGTTTCTGCTAAGCTCCCGTGAATTTCCAAGAGAAAAAGACAGAAACACACTGGAGTGGCATGCCAGTACATGTACTGTTTGATGCTCTGCACTTCAATACTGAGTTAGTTACTATAGATACACATGTATATATGGCCAATCTAAGCACTATCAACCTACATACAATAGTGATCATCGCAGGGGAAAAAAAAGAAAGCCTCCCATCTCACTAATATTAGTGCTATTAGTATTGATGGACCAAACTTGTAGATGCTGAAACCTCTAGCACGAAACACTGCCACGCACTATGTGTGTGTGTGTGTACATATATATGTATATATTTAATTCCTGAGCTTTATGTTTCAATCCTCAGAAACAGCCCAGTCATCAAGCCGTGTGACCTCTGGGAGGGCATTAATTGAGGGATGGATAGAGTTTCCGAGAGACTAAGAGCCCAGGGTAGCGAGGCTGCGCTGCCCTGCTACGGCGCCGCTGCAAGGAATACATACATGACAAGACCTTTGGTCCGTAACTGTGATGGATACCAAGTTGCTACAGCAAATATTGCCCTGGATGGCTGCCAAGGATTAATCTTTCGACAATTAGGAACTTGTTTCATTTTCCAGTATAAGCGAGAGTACGCCTGGGCTAACCTAATCTCAGCATGAAAGACGTCAAGCAAATTCTTCGGGACAAAATTAAAAGATAGGCTGGTTTGTCTTCAAAAGAAGTGACTGCAACAGAAAATCACACAAATCTATCCTTGGGTACAGGATTAAACAGACACTGCCTGTGTTTTACTGATATGTACAGCTTTCAATACCCTCCTAAAATCACAGTTCTAATAAATAAATAAATCTAAAGAAATCAAATGACAGGATCTGGTAGAAATTGCATTACTTTGTAGTGATCAAATTCTGTCCTCAGATGCACACACATGGGGCTCTGTGTGGCTGTAAGCCTGCATACCCTGAAAGTCTTCATGGAGCACAGAGTCTGACCCACAGATGCAGCCAAACATACATGTTTGATGTAGCAGATTTCTTTGCCTTCAGAAGAGCAGCATCTGGCCCTGAAAGTATTTTAACACACTGAGACTGATGCCTTTGACATATTGTAGTCTTGCTGGGTTCCTTCCTTTATTTGGAGATGATGAACTTGATAGCAGTCAACATTACCAAGTGATTAATCAGGCACTTCTGCAAAGGTTATCTGTTAAAAATACATCTGATTAATTTGGTCCAATGACAGGAGAGGAGCTATAGATCCCTTACGGCTGACCCAGAGGCCACTACTGTGTAACAATAGACAGGTTTCATTTATAACGCGGTGAACACACCTGGAAATCTGCTTGTAATTAGAAAGTGATAATGAATCCATCTATCAAAAGGAGGCCCGTTTGTCAGCACTTCTGGATGCAAAACCAGATATTTACTGTAAATCCCCCTGGCTTTCTCTGGAAGCTGTAATTGTAAATACGAGGCTTTGGACCTTCAAACGCGGGCCTTTCTAGGCTCTGCTTTTAAGGAAGAGATTTTTCTTTTTGGTGAATTAATGGTCTTGCTCTAACAAGGAATAAAAGTGGAAAGCGATGAGTTACATACATGAATCTTTTTCTTCAAACATCGTTCTGTCTGTTTCAGCAGAGGAGAAGGATGCTGAGAAGACCTGATGATCTGAAAGATAAATGAGACCTACACAAACCGAAAATGCTCAAATGAAGCAGAAATAAGGGAGCCTGCAGGTAATGAATGATGATTCAAGAGAGCTGTATACCTAGAATAAGTTCCTGCTAAAAGGTATAGGTCATTCAATGCCTATAAAGATTATCGGGGTGATACCAAGGCTGTTTCACAAATAATCTGATTAACATGAGCTTCCAAAGAAGGCTCAGACTCAAGGAGGACTTTGAGATTATGAGCTTTGGGAACTGGAAAAACAGAATTACCATCAAAGGATACTGTCAGGAAAGATGAAAGGGAACTGAAGGAGTTTGAAAGAGCCCTGACAAAACATTATTATTATTATTATTATTATTATTATTATTATTATTATTATTATTATTATTATTATTATTATTATTAGAATTGCCATTTGGGTGGAGATTTCTGCAGCTACCAAAACTCCAGTTCAAAAAAGCAGCCTTATCAGGACCAGGGCCATTACTCAAGGCACCTGAATGCTTCCATCACCTTGTGCAGCTGACACTGACGATCAAATATAAATAATGTCCCTGAAGGAAAGCTGCAGCAAGAGGGTTCAATACATTTCTGAATATTGATTCCTTACAGAAACCAGAGCAATCCAGATAGGACCAAAAGAAAACTGGACATCAGTCTTTAGTGTTAAATCAGTTACAATCCAATTAAGAGCCGAGCAGAAAGCCAACATAAACTCACACGTGACAACAGAAAACAAAACCACGTAAGATCTGCTCTCCGAAATCTAATGGCGAAAGATGAACAGACCTGGCCTGTTTCACAGCCACAGACAGATGATGAAAGAATAAAACACAGATGTCAGAATAAAACTGTTAAATAAATCATTTTACAAGTAGGAATTTTAAAGTTTATTTCCACCGTCTTCTTGGCAACTAGCTAATTACCTGCTTATATCTTCTTAAGATGAGGAGGAAGCTGAAAAGAGACCGCTAATAAATCAGATGTTCCCCAGCAGGCCCGAGCCTTTAAACACAGTGGACAGCAGTTTTTACTATGGGAGAGGATAGCCAAGCTCATAACAACATTACTCAAAAAGTCCAAACAGTCCTTCAACTGCCCGTCTTCTCAAGTGTTTGTGGGGAAACGGTCCATTAAGGAAACTCTAGAATATATACACAGGGAAGAGAGTGAAAAAATGAAGCACGGTGCAGCACAGACGTTCATCTGGGGCAACCAGAGCAAGGGTGCGGGGCCACCTCAGAGACCTGCACGTCGGCGCAGCAGGACGAGCTGGGACAGCTTATGATGGCACGGAGGAGAAAGTCAGATAAACAAACACAAACAACCCCTTACCACAATTTCTGAGGAATAGCAATACATAAGGAACGAACGGCAGGCTGTAGTAACACCAAATTCAGCAAGAATGAAGACCATCTATTACTTCATCAGCCACAGGCAAATGCACTCATTCGGAAAATATGCTGAGTTTTTCCGCAGTTGATAAATGCTCAGGGGAGCCTTTGTAGGAAAGGACGATCAGGGAAGCAGAGTTGGCAGAAGACACAGAGAAGCACAACCAGCTCCAGCTAATGGAGAGGAAAATCACCACCGTGCCCCCTTCAGCATCCCAGAGTAACCACACAGCGTGACTGAGGTTGGAAGGGCTGCAAAGCGTCCTCAGAGATCAACAGTCGTCTCGTGATGGGACTGACATGCCCACAGCCCTTGGGATAACTCCTGGCAAGGTTTCTGAAGGGGGGTTTTTTGAGAGAGGCAACCATTCAGAGCAGAAGCTCTCGCTGGTGTCCGAGCAGCCCCTAACAGCACCGCGAAGAAGAACTGAAGCATCACAAGAGAGCGCTTGTCCTCGGTAACTCCAGCTCTTGCTACAGAAATAGAGGTGCTTTTTCTGGCACTGGCCATGTGCAGCCAGGAGCTGCTGCAAAGGCAACCGTGCTGAGGACATAAGGTAGAGAGACCAAACCACCAGTGCCAGCAGAGGTCCTGGAAAAAGAGAATATAGTAAAGGCACTGCCAGAGGAAAGACACAGCAAAGAAAGCCTTGAACGGGTGAGGGAACAGGGAGCAGAGAAGCACAGGGAAACAGGGGGAAGCAGTGGGAAGCATGAGGAGGATGACGGGGAAAGGGGTGGTAGGTCACCAAAAAAGGTCCAGAACCCAATGCCTGCCATGGTTCTCGCAGCAAATGCTGCATGACTGCCAACGCTGACCCCTCCTCGCATCCCCTCTGCGCTCTGTCCAGCAACCTGCAGAAGGCAGCCTCCATCTTAGCGTTTCGGTGCCAGAGAGATGAGTGCAACACAGTTGTTTGGCAAGCGCCGAGGCTTCAAATTCCACATGGTTGGACGTGTTCCCCTAATAAGATATATTTATTAACACAGTGCTATTTTTAAATGTGATTTTTAGAAACTGTGTCATCCAAGAGGTTCGTTGTGGGGTGGAAGGGTGGAGAGGCAGAGGATGGGAATGGAGGTCCTCTGAGTATCGCTTGCAGAGAAGAACCCAGTGAGAAATCAGTGCTGTGAGAGCAACAGACAGAGAGCAGACACCAAAATCGTGGATGATGATGTTGAGGGTGCTGGTTATGAAGGCTCGTGCAGCAGGGCTACAGCTCTATCAGATACCAACCGGTCCCAAAACACAGCTGGACCAAGCCCTAGTTACGTGCCAAGTGAAGGCAAAAGCCAACACTAAAATTACTGCAAAAGTCCTCACAGTCAGTGAGTTAATGTTTGAGAAGTGCCACAGAAGCTCGACATTTTTCAGTCACCTAGTGATATTGTGGCACAAAAAGAAAGTTAAACAAAGAGCTGCATTCACTTCGGCTCCATTAAAAACACAGAGAACAAAATCAGTTCCAGACATGTGGGAAAGAATCAAACATCACTAACAAGAACAGTAATGCCAGTTTTACTTTTCCAAGAGAAAGAAAAAAAACAACCATGAAGTAAAAACCAAAAAAAAAAAATCACATGAACTATAAAAGATGTTTTCAACAATCTGAGTACTATTTTAAAACCTAGAACAGATTTATTTAAAAAAACAAAACAATCTGGTTTACTGAACTTAAGGTTTACATCTTAAAGGTTGAAACTGTTTCAAAGATATTCTTGTCCTGTAAATGGTCAGTAATAACAGCCTACATAATGTGTACGGTATAATTAAGAAATATAGATAGCAGTAACTTAACGAGCACATCCCATTTTCCCTTAAGGAAAAGCATTAAGGCTAACAGATCCATCTGTGCTCTTCACACCTAGAATCTCATCCTGGTGATGCACCCTTCATGTGCCTCCCCCCATCCTATTGCACAGGAATAAATACTTTAGACCACAGGACTTGCATTTAGAAAACTGCTCTACTGGGAGATGACGGGGTCCGTCTGTCAGAGGAAGGGAAGAGCATCTTCGGTCATATTTAGGCTTGCCAAGCTGGTGAAGAGGGCTTGGGGGAGGGGAACCTCGATCCCTTCCATTTCCATCAGTTTTAGTTTTTAAACTAAAATAGGGTACATTTAGATTAGATATTTGGAAAAAAACTCTTTACTGTGAGGGTGGTGAGGCACTGGCACAGGCTGCCCAGAGAAGCTGTGGATGCCCCATCCCTGGAGGTGTTCAAGGCCAGGCTGGATGGGGCTTTGGGCAACCTGGTCTGGTGGGAGGTGTCCCTGCCCATGGCAGGGGATTGGAACTGGATGATCTTTAAGGTCCCTTCCAACCCAAACCATTCTGTGGTTCTGTGATGATGATTCTATGAAGAATCATTGGCCAATGCAAGAAAACATCTTCACACTTTTATGTCATTTTACAAATACAAAAATAGCAGTTCATTAACATCTGATCTAGTAAAAAGAGATTCATACCTAGCTATCATATCCAATTATTTTATCTTTCTCTGACAGAGCTAGCTGAGAATCTGTTATCTGCTATAGGGTGGTCTTAGTGCCCTGTTGAAATGCTCAATCCCCTATTCTCTCCCACACTCTGGAAAAGAGTCTTTTGCTCATACTTACAAAAAGTAGCAATAATCAATCATACACCCAGAGCAGCTCTGTAATTCCTCATTTTCTTTTACCTTCCCAGTGACTACTCGCTTTCCTTCTCAGTGAAACGCGTCTCTCATTCCTCTACGAGAAATGGCATCCTAAACTTCAAACACAACTACCAATGTTTTTCTGGTACTCCCTAAAGCTACCAGGACTTTTGAGGGCAGAGTACTTCCCAAGACAGCCTCTTGCCCAGATATTCCTAATACTTGTTCCTCTCAAACATATCATACAAGTACTGTTCTGGCAGTATTTTTATGAGTAGTGCAGGAACAGATCTGGAAACAAACAAATCTTATCCTCAAGACCAGAGACAAGGGTATTACGGAAACAACATTCTGGTGCATATTCTCACCTGCATCGATTAAGATACCTCAGCAACAGTATTTGCAAAAAACGTACAGTAATGCCTTTATCAAAATGTGGTAACATAAACATACCCTGATTTATAAGGAGGAAATGAATGATTAGTGTACAAATACAGTCTTTAGGGTCATCTGCAAAACAAGAGGATATGTGCTGGAGACACTTTTGTTGGTAGGTGAAAAATTGTTAGTCACAAGAGGGGGGAAAAAAAGCATCACTGGATTTCCTCCCCATTGTTCTCTGTCCCTTTCTATTTAGCATTTCTCTGATAAACTTTGCTATTTTATTTCTTCTAAAATCAAATTCCGGACACTTTTTCTATGAATCGCTTGGGTTTGCGTAAGCTCTCTTATAGCAGCTGCAACCTTAATCTGGCTTCTCCCAGCTTGTCCTCTGAATTGCTTCAAACCAGCTCCACCCAGACTGCCTACAAAGGCTCTCGAATAAGCACATTTGAAGCATGGATTTTCATGATAAAAGCACATTCTTTTCTCTAGATATCTCTCTGCCATGGTGAGGTTTTGCCCGTGATTCTCCCCGGCTCAAAGCCAGAGTAAGGACAGTATGACCTGCCCGTTCTCTCTAGCAGAAATACATCTTGTCAGCCTGCTTCTTCCTACTGAAAAAGCAAAAAACAAGTTATACACTTTTTTTTAAAGGGGATTTTGAAGTTTGCTGCTTCTACCTTTCCAAGCTCCCAGACCAACCAGCCCCTGAGACTTCTACTCCTGGCCTTTATTCTTCATTACTGGAGACTAAGCCAGAAATGCTGTCCTCTTCAACTGCAAAACCAGGGGACCAGAATATGACTAGGAATTTCTAGATGAGGACACTGCTCCAAACAGCATGTGCCCCCAGCAAGCAAAGACAGACACTGCATTACAGACTACATCCAGGGAACAGTACGAAAAGCTCTGGTTTTGAAGGGAGGGAAGATGCTGCTGGAAAGCATTTTGTATTTCCTTCTCATATAAGAGAGGTCCCATGCATTAGTAAACCTCTTGAAATACGGAGGAATATCTTCAGAAAGAAGAAACTCTGAGAAGCAGCACTTTCTCCTTCATGTTTCTGAAACAAGTACCATCCAGCTTCTCCACTGACAACAGTTAATGAGAGAAATAAGTTGCACAAAGAAAAATAGACCACGGAGAGACTAATGGGGCGGGCGGAAGAGTCACTGGGACATCAGACTTGGAGACCCTGTTGGAGTAATCAGGCCCCTGGTTAAAACGTCAGGTGCCCTAACGAAGCGTGAACAGCACCTTGTTATTTTTCTGTCAGTGACAAGCCTCAACCTTAACCCGTGTCGCTGGGCTCCAGCCTCCACAACCTGCTGATGGGGATTTCTCCTGGGAAAAGCAGGCTACCAGCTCCGTGACAAGGTGCCAGCTTTTCCCCTTGCCTTCCCTGGACTGAGCTGGCAGAACTGCGACCTCCCAGTCCCACCCAGCTGCTCTATGACTTGCTCCTTCAAGACCAGGAAGCTCGCACCAGCCTGCCCTGTGCCCATGCTGCGATAACCTCCATCAACACACAGAGCATGCAGCCCTCCTTCCAAAAACTGCTTTATCAGTTCACTTGGATCTTGGGGCTGCATTTCTCCTCTTTGTCCCAAGCCTCCAAAAGGTGCTCCCTTTAGCCCCTAGGTACTTTCCTACTCCTCTTCCATGAAGCTGGCACTCCTTATTAATCTTAGACAGCAGGGGAACACTCAGATCTCTTAGATTGATCCCTCCAATATTTCTGCCTTCTTCCTGCCTTTTTGCCACCTAACCTTACCCTTAAAAGTGGCCTAGAAGAAAGCTGGAGAGGGAATCTATCAGGGAGTGTAGCTATGGAACCAGGAATAATAGCTTTGAACAAATGGAGGGGAGATTTAGATCAGACGTGACGTGAGGAAGAAATTCTTCACTTGGAGCACAAAGCGCACGTGGGAATTAGGGCTGAAGATGCACCTTACTTCTGTTCTTTTCGGTAAAGAACAGAATGAAATTACCTAAAAACCAGTGTGAAAAATAAACCCAGGGCACAGGATGGGAGGTGCAGGGCAGTCCCTGTGGCCGAGGGGCAGCCTTTCTCTCTGGCAAGCCAAATGGCCTGGGGGAGCCAGCCCCAGAAAAGGGGCCCTCAGCCCCCCAACCCTCATCCTTGTCCACGTGAGGGCATCTTCCAGGCCGCTCCCAACACAGCTGCCTTTGGCCACGCGTGGGCCACTCCATCACAGAGGCTTGCTGAGGTCACAGTGACCACCACTGCCCGTGGGCCCTATAAAACAGGAGCCCTGCAGCTGGCCCACCACTCGCTGAGCATCTCGGCCCTCTGACTGCCAGCTTGTGCGGCAGGAAGGAGACTAGGAGAGCAAGGCGAGCGGCAGGCCTCCTTGGTGTGCGAGGACAGCAATGCCGTCCGGTGAAGCACCAAGAAGGAATGCACCTGAGCAGAAGGAGAGGTGTTGTGGGCGGAGGGATGGCGCCGGGGGCACAAGAGACACCAGTGCCCGAGGGACCTCTGGCGCCCAGCCCACAGACACATACAGGCGGTACCATTGGCACCGCAACGATGCGGGGAACAGGCCGGCCCCTCACACACCCAGCGACAGGGGGCCTGGGCCCTGCCATAGGAGCAACAGTGACGTGGGGCGAAGGTGGGAACATCAGGCAGACGGCCGCGGGGAGCAGAGGCGTGCCCATAGTCTGGGACACAGTGCAGGACCCAGTAATGGCCATAAGCCAGATGGCACCGTCGGACCCATGCATGAAAATCAAGCCGACAGAGGCATGGGACCGAGGCGTGGGACTGGACGACCCCCTGGTTCGGCACCCTGGCCTGAGAACATTCCGGACAGAAGGCATCCCGTTTGGGCAGTCCCGGGCAAGGACTGGCTTACCCTTCTGCCTAACACCATGGAGCCCATGGAGCTGGATCCACCAGATGTGGAGGAACAGATGGAAGTGGATCCACCTCTGCCAGAAGAGACCCGGCACTACTGCGGCATGTCTTTGTGCTCTGCCATCCGACAGCACCAACAGCGTCGCAGGAGTGCCCGGCGAGCCCCCTACTCGTTGCTCAGGCTCCATCGCAAGCATTAGCTTGGAGCCACCAAACACCACGGACATCCTGCAGGCTTACCTGCAAGATGTCCTGGCAATAAACAGCTCTTGCTGATTCTCAGGGGTTGTGTGAGTGCTTCTTTTTTGGGGGGGAAGGGGGGGGAGAGAATGGGTTAAAGTTGTGCCAGGGGAGGTTTAGGTTGGATATCAGGAAGAACTTCTTTACTGAAAGGGCACTGGAATGGGCTGCCCAGGGAAGCGGTTGAGTCACCATCCCTGGAGGTCTTGAAAAGACATTTAGATGTAGAGCTTAGCGATATGGTTTAGTGGAGGACTTGTTAGTGTTAGGTCAGAGGTTGGACTCGGTGATCTTGGAGGTCTCTTCCAACCTAGGTGATTCTGTGAACTGCCAAAGTCTCCACTGAAAGAAATCTGATGGGCTGAGGAAAAGGGCTGGATATCACGTAAATGGATGGGTTGTCCGTGATGATCGTTCACGGCACTCATTTCTGTGATGTCAAGGTAAACCCCATTCCACAGGAGAAAGTAAGGAAATCTGCAGTAGTTACTCCCTGCAGAATCAAAGTCTCACAGTGTTTGCACGGCACAGAAGGAGATGGTACAACTGTTTCAAGTCATTCACTGGTAGTTCTCATACAAAAAAATACTTCTTAGCTCAAAGACAATCAAAAGAAATCTTTAGGACCATTTCCTTTGTACAAAGGATTTCTATACTTTTTGATTTTCTGCTTTCAGTTGTCTAAGTGAAGAACTGGGTGGAACTTTGTTCTGATAGACGCTACTTTCCTGCAGCATATGAAAGTGAATCTCCATCCCTGTAAGTAAAACCACGGGGGCATCCACTAAGGATGAGTGTCTCCTAACTTGCCCAGTCGAACTGACCCATCTTGGCACTGGAGACGGCACCATGTGGGAGCTCATGGCTATCTTGGTTGCATCATTCACACGTCTCAGAGGGAACGGCTGCCATGAGACAGTGGGAAAAAGGTGAGGTTTAGAGAAGACAAAGGAAAGCAGATGTCTCCCAGCAACGGGTTTAAAGCAGTGAGGCTGGACTACTGTTGGGAAGCACCTGATTCTGTCCAGGTCTCAGCAGACACCAGAGCATCTACTGGGTGTATGGGATTTCCCGAGGCAGAAGAGACTCCTGTTGCCATCTAGAGCAATTACTACACAGTGAGATGGGTGAGGCTTAAAGACCGAGTATTTTGAGCTCCTGTCTCATGAGGGCACTTTGCCAGTCCCTCCAGCAGTTTGTTACTTGACCAGTTAACAGCATTCAGAGTAGAAGAACAGAGGATTATAAATGAATTCAAGGATCGTACAGTTCTTGGGAGATTTCAGAGGAGTTTAGCCCAAGCTTAAAGCAAGCAAGTTGAAAACCAGTTGGGTATCTTACTGCCACAGTCAGTAAGAAGAAACCAAAGTTTCAGCCTACCTCCTGCCTTAAGTAAACAAGGTGCATGTGCCCTGTCAGAGACAAGTCAAGAGAAAGTCTCAACCAAAAGGACACTAACTTGAAAGAGAAGTGGTTTTTTTGGGGGGGTGACCTTGCAAAACAATCCATTTATTTCACAAAAAGGGAAAAGGAAAACCAATTCTGACATGAGCTTGCAGGACTTCTTTAGTACTTGAGCTTTCTAAACGTAGAAAAGGGTTTGCATAAGAAAGAAAAACATGCTGAGGATTTGATCTATATTCCAAAAGGTCTTTGCAGTCATATAAAATGACCCAGACTTATTACAGCTTCAAAAGACACACATAGTTAATACAGATTTTATCACATACCATAATAATACACAGGCTAGCATTGCTTTTGCAAGTATTGGCCTAATGAATAACATGTCAAGCCATGTAAGCCTTTACATTCTTGGTTTCTCATCTAGACAGCTTTTAAACAGGGTCAAAAGCAAAGCTTTATGCTCGTTTTATCTTATTTTTTACTTTTAAACCTTTAGCAGAAATAAGATTTGTTAGTTTTTGAGCATTCATGGATCCTCCTTCATTTTAAGAAAGGAGAAACAGTCCCGTCATATTACATATGACATAATGGATTTTTGGAAGAATCTTTTGCTGATTAACCATGCAGTGAAATGAAATGCTTAATAGAAAACACTTGGCACAAGCTCCCTGATCAAAATGTCACCTTGAAAATGGCTCTAAGTCATTTGTCACTGTAAAGTTTACCCACGCTGCATAATACTGGCATCCCATACTAACCAGCTGCAACTGCAACTAGGCAGCTGGGGCTGATAGGGAAATTACAGGTATTATCTTTCTGGCTATCCACACATAATTAGCAACTCCCATAGTTTGCCGTGGTCTACAAAATACCATGTCAAAGGCAATCCTTGGGCAAGTACTGCCTCTGACAGTCCCTTACTATCTTTTGCCAAGGTTAAATGTGGGTCACTGTGCATGTAAATGTATGGAATCGTGCACGTGACGCCAAACAAGCATCGTTCAGAGTTTGACCTTTACAGGGTACGTTTTTGCTGTAGGATCTGGAAATTACTTGTAAAAAATGACATCTGAAGTGTGATTACAATTGAGAGGTTATAAACAGAACTAGGTATTTTTACTTGTTTTGCTGCTATAAAGATGTCTGGGCCCTGATATTTTAGAGAGATCAAGTTTCAACCAATAAATGACATCAACATTAGCCGGCACAGTGCCCCCTCTGATTCCAGGCAAAATGAAGATCCTCAGACAGGCGACACAATGCCCTCATAAAGGGTAAAAGTCAAATTCTGCCCTTTTGAAGAAAAATGTTGGTAGCGCTCTGCCTGCTTTGAAAATTGTCATACACTCTCCACTGATATGGCCGAGAACAAATACAGTTAGTGTTTTACCCCTGCATGTCTTCGCTTATTATTTTTGTGTTACTCAGATTACCTCTGTGTTACCACGCGTTTAGAAATCTATTTGTTACCTCTGCCTTTTAGGAAACGATACAAATACCTGGAACACAGGAAACAGATTTTGCTAGAAATGCCACAGCCTGAATTTTTTATCCAGTATTTATGGCATATGTAACAGAAATCAATACATCATAACCTCCTCTAATTCCTGTATGCTCATCATGCACGCTGTAATCCCAGCCCCTCCAGTAAAACAGCAAGTGCAGTGGTACCTGGCATGCTGCATCTCTTCTGCGTTCACTCTGCAGGACTTCACATATCCTTCTTTTCTGCCTTCGTTCTCTGTAGTCCATCTCTAGATGCCCACCCTACCTCTGAAAGTAGCAGCTCCAGCTCCCTCTAAAAACTCAAATGTTACTCACCTGGTCAAGGGAACGGAGACACTGGCAGCAAAGCCAAATGTCCTGCAGCACTTTCTGCTGGCAAGAACGTACCAGAAGTTGGATTTACTAGATAGACTGAACATTACACCACAACAAAGAACACAGAAATATCCTCAGTGTCTTCTTCAGTAAAAACAAAGGCTGTGTTTCTATATGCATGAGCGGCCTGGTTCCATAACCAATATTACTTAGAATACTTCTTATTTTTAAGAGAGAGATTTTTATATCTGAAAACTGAGGACCTCCGGTGCTACGACATCTATCAAAATGCTTCTTCCATTCTTCACGCGTCACTGCATTTGTGGTTCGAGTTGGACCATTCAGACGGTACTTTATGGCGCTTTCTCCTACCTACCACCCCAGGAAGACCACGATACACGGGGGAGCTCTCAGTGACACATGCTGATACGCAGTCCATGATTGATTTAATAAGGCCTGAGTGGTCTTTCTCTCTCTCCCTGAACAGCTTGTGGTATATAGGGGAAAAAACAACAAATACTTCCATCATTACCATACTAGCATTAACCTTTAGGTAATTGGCACCATAATTCAGGCCGTTCAGCTCAGAACAGACACATGGAAACAAGAGGAGGAGGATGTTAACGCATATCCCTGGATTCACCCACACATCACTGTGAAACACAGGCGTGTGCCACGGACCAGTCACGCCTTTGTCAACAGCCTCTGGTGCCCACGCCGCGCCACACGAATGGTTAGGAGCATCCTCCACTCTTAGCAGCTCTGCTTGTGCTTCTGCACCGCGTGCATGCCACTAGAGAACAAAGCAGCCCAAAGCTGTGGAGGGGCACAATCTCTCAGCAAAAATGTCCTTCAGCTACACGCAAATGCGCACACAGCATACACACACCCTCACCTATGCCACTTGGTTATTGGCAATGAACAGGGGGCATCTCCCCCTTCCATCTGCACTTCCTCCTCTCAAAAGCTGAAGCTAGTTCTGGAGGAAAGATTAGCACACTCCTCAAAAATAAAAAATAAATAAATAGCACACACCAAGGGCTTGCTCCTTTCCCTGAACCTCAAGTCTTAAGAGAAGATAATGTGCACTTTTGTGCGTGCTGTCACCCAATGCATGTGCAAAGCACTCATGGATTTGCAGGACCGCAGAGGAGATGCCAGATAATAGGCTCCAATCAGCATCTTTGCAAAAAAACCACGTTATGAACGCCTGTCCACACAACACAAGAAGCTCCACCTTATGCCCCCGCAGCTGACTCTGGGAGGCTGCACTGGAACCTCATTCCTCTGCTAGCCAGGAAATCCCTCCTTTCATTTACAGGCTCTATGTATTTTCTGACCTGCGCGTACCCAGTTGCTCTTGTGCAAACACTGTCCTCTGGGTTTAACTAATTCCTTTCGCCTCCAGCAGCCTTCCCCTCTGGTGTACTTAGTGCGCGCTGTATTGCCGCTCAGCCTTCATTTTGCTAGACTAAACAAGCCAGGCTCCTTCAGTCTCTCCTTCTCGATGTCTGCTCCTAGCTGACACTCCTTCTCCTGTTGCACAATACACTTGCAAGCCTGTACCGCATAAAATTCAGATTGCTCTGTTTTTAACATGTGGAAAGTGCTGAGCACTCATAAGCTCCCATTTTTGTTTTAAAAAACAAATAAATGAAATCACTACCTCTAGATCATGCATTTGTAAAAGTCTGCTACCAAGTTACGTGTTTAAAATAACCTAACCCAGTGAAGATACACTATATCAAAAAATAAAATAAAATTGCTTCTATGGACCATTTGCTTTTACAGTAAAATGTAAAGCATTTGCTAGGCTGGAATAGGAGCTAATATTCAACACAAGCTTTTTGATTAAGGTTTCTGATTAAGACAATATGTTTTGCTGCATAATACAGCAAAATCAAATGTTCATACTGCGTTGCCTCTGCACACCAAAACTCATCTAAAAAATCCTGTGCAATTCATTGTTTTTATTTTGCATATCTAGATTGTCCATGGCACTGCCTGAATGTACAAAACTTAAAAAAAAAAAAAAAAAAAAAGAACAGATACAGAGTATAGCTTACAACTTCATGTTTTCTGCTGTTGCCTCAAAATGCACATTAAGTTTAATGTGGAAAAGATGATCATACAGAACATAACTCACTTCCTCTGTCAGTTTTAGCAGCATACTGACAGCAGACCAAGCCCTTAGGTGCAGCACAGGAATGAAATACATCTGATACCAACACATGCTCCACAAGTCAGAGTCCCTAAAGAAAAAGCTCCTGCATTCCCTTGTAAGTCTATTTGAGCTTGTTTCCTTCAAAGAGATCACTCCTTCTGAGAGAAGGGTAAGGCAGCTCTCCTACACTTCTCCCGTGCAGAAAAGGAAATGAAATTGCCTGCACGAGCTAGGAACTGGTTCTGTGGCCTGCAGCTGCCATCATTTTTGCCATCGACGGCATGTACCACAGCGTGCCATTTCTGACATGGATTCAGAGCGGTCCCTGGCTCTCACATAGTGCTACCATTTCTTCCTCCCGTCCTCTCCTCCTGTCTGTCTGGGAAGGCAGTCTGAAAGGAGAGAGGCCTCCTATGTGCGATTTGAGCCATCTGACCTGCAGCAGGCACAAACGCGCTTCCAGCCTCTCTCACCAAGGGACCTGAGGTCTCCATCAGTGACCACCCGCTTCTCTGCGATCAGCGGCACGCATCGGGTTAACACCGTCTCTGAGCACGTGTGGACCCAAGCAATGCCTCCATGTGACTGGCTTCATACATGAGCTATTCACAAGGGAGAATTGGTTCCCTACTATCAGCTGCTCTTTGGCAAACACCTGAGAGTTCCCAGCAGTACAGATGAGGTTGATGACCCCTCTGGATGTAGTTACTTCAAAAGGTGTTGCAAGACATGGTCCATACAAACCTGTTTGTGTACACAAGCCAGGAGCTGTAGGCGAACGCTGCCCGTGGACACACACACAAACCTCCCTCCAGGACCAATGAACCCATCTGACGGCAAAAGTCAATCCTCCCAGTGTAGCTCAAATGCAAAGGTAATAGAAATCCCCTCTACGTGCAATTCACTCCATGTGCAGCTGATGTTGCACAACGTAACAGTACAATTTCATAGAACCACAGAATGGTTTGGGTTGGAAACGACCTTAAAGATCACCCAGTCCCACCCCCCCGCCATGGGCAGGGACACCTCCCACCAGACCAGGTTGCCCAAAGCCCCATCCAGCCTGGCCCTGAACACCTCCAGGGATGGGGCATCCACAGCTTCTCTGGGCAGCCTGTCCCAGTGCCTCACCACCCTCTGAGTGATGAATTTCTTCCTCATATCCAATCTAGATCTACCCTCTTTCAGTTTAAAACGGTTGCCCCTTTTCCTGTCACTACAGATCCTGCTAAAAAGTCTCTTTCTTGTAAGCCCCCCCCCTTTATGTACTGAAAGGCTGCCCTAAGTTCTCCCCAGAGCCTTCTCTCCTCCGTGCTGAACGCCCCCAGCTCCCTCAGCCTGTCTCTGGAGGAGAGCTGCTCCAGCCCCCTCGTTGTTTCCACGGTTCTCCTCTGGGCCTGCTCTATCAGCTCCATGTCTTTCTTGTACTAGGGACCCCCGAACTGCTCAGCTTCCTTGGCCTCGCTGCCAGAAAAGCAACAAAACTCACATTTAGCTTTATATAGTGCTTTTTGTCCTATTTTTAACTCCCAAATAAATCTTGTTTGGAAAAGGCATTTCAGGGACCTCAGTGACACACAGCCTCTTCCCTGGCAAGCCCCAGTAACAGCAGCGTGTGGCTGCAGACACACCTCCTGGCAGATGGTCTCAACAGGCTCTGTCCCTTATACACACACACTTTCTGATCCCAAAAGCAACACCAGTGCAGGAAAAAATGATTCACCAAGGTAGGAGTTCCTCTGCCTCCCTTGCTAGCTGAAGCGCACAAAGCAAAACCAAAAATACCACAAGATGTTTGTTACCATTCCTCCTCAATAGCCGAAGGACTTTTTAACCTAAATTTTCCCAGTCAAGCTTTAACAACACCACAGTTGGTTACTCCAGTAGATATTTTCACGGCATATCATTTCCTCTTTAAAAAACAAGCAAAAAAAAAACTGTCCAAGGAGTTCATCCTGAAAAAATAAACTTGTGTAATTCACACAGAGCAGACTGCGCTGTGAAAACATTCTTGTTCTGCTCAGGAATGCGGAGCTGTTTAACTCCATGCACGCACGGCGCTCCGCGTCCTGGAAAGGACCCAGGCAGGTCCTGGGCTCGTGCACAGAGGTGAGCGGCCAGCCAGCCTCCAACGAGGCCACACAGACGCAGGACAGAAAGAGCGAGCTCCCACCCGCACCGCCACGCTGCCATTTTCAGCTATGCACACTGCATGGCACCGGTTTTATTTCCCTCAGCTGAACATGATGGGAAACGCACCGATGTGATCTGAAGCATCCCCGAATGCAAAGGCAGAAGGTGTGGCGATTGTGGAGTGTGACAATTTGGGAGATTTCTGTGTTTAACTTACGAAATCCTGTTGATACTGCGTCAGGAAGCACGGAGGTGTGGAAGAGCCGCTGCCTGACTTCGGCAAGCTCTGCCCAGGTCAGCAAGGCAGCTCCTCCCTGGCAGCCTGCCCCTCCTGGAGCAGGACAAGGGACCAGGATGGATGTCATCCTTTCCACAGGTGACCCTCAGAGGCACACGACTGGTGTTGGGGCAGGCAGAAGGACCAGGGCTGGCTCTGGCAGCAGAAGGTGTAGAGCAGCGACCTGCAGGAGGGGACCGACTTCACTGCAGCACCAGTTATGGCCAGAAACACAACCCGTCAGGTGTCTGAGGGCTGCTGCAATCCAGATGTTTACAGATCACCTTTCATAATCTCTTCAGTGGGATTTTGGAAGATGTTGGCATAAAGCAGGCAACATCGCGCCCCCGAACATCTCCACACCCTCTCAATGGCGCCACTCCATTTTGTAAAGAAAGATGGTTTCTGTGTGTTGAGAGGAACAAAAATACCCTGAGATTAAGAAAATAATCTTCGTATTTATGTATGTTATGCACGTACAGATAGCTGTACACATGTACGTGTACACGGTTTAAATAGAAGTTTAACACAGTCACACATGCACTCATAAAACAAGTAACTTAAGAAAAACTGAACATTTGGCTGGAATATTCTGTATCCGTGCAGACAGGCAAAAGCTTGTTTTGCAACAAAGTTTCTGTAAAGCACCGTGGAAATCTGTGGAAAAATCTTGCTCAATTTCAGAAAGTCTGACTGTACACACAAGTGTTGCACAAGAATCCACCATCTCTTAAACAATCTTAAATTTAACGCAAGCAAAATGACACTGCACTGATTTGTATTGTTTTATGCTGATTCTACACTGCATGGAAGTCTTTGTCTTGGCCTAGGTATTGTATCCAAGTTCAGATACAGGAGGATGTTCCTTGTCCTTTGAGGCATCTTGGGGCCCCAAAATTTCTCTTGTATCAGGAAAGGTCTATTTTATTTCTTTATTTTGATAACACTTTTCCTCTATAGCCAACCAGAAGAGTAAACTTAGAACAAATTCAACTGAAATTATTAAAATAAAAACCAGGCTAACAGGGAACATTCTGTTAAAGAGATACAAAACCTTAATAAAGACAGATAGACCGACAGACAGAAAGACATACATGTAATATGTCACTGATCTCCATTAAGCAGGGGTATGACACAATTTTCTTTTCGCGGGATTTTGTGAAGACTTTAAAATCATAAATACGTGCAGAGGCTTACAGACACTTTATTCTTCATGCACTTACCAAGATGTGTAAGATACACACCAACAAGCACAAAGACAGCAAAAAGAAGAGAAGCTGAACGTAGTAACCTGAGCACCTAGAAGCTGGGTGTCTAGTCCTGAGCTACTCAGCCAAAGCTTTTACACATCAAGCAGGTTCTTGGTCTCTTGGTCTCATCCTGCCTAGGCACGCATTAGAAGTAGATAAAGCCAAGCACCCTGGAAGTGCTCGTTTCTCTGCCTGTGAAGGAGGCTTTCATTAAGAAGCTGGTGTTTACCTTTTAGAGCTCTACAACCAGGGGAGATAAATCCAAGCACCCATGTAAGCCTTTGCAGGAAAGGCTCTTTTCCACCCACCAAGACATGCCTGAGGGTCACCCCGCCTTCCTGCAGCACAATGCCCACAGCTCCCAGGGAATCTCTTGGCCCATCTCCTGCTCCCGAAATGCCAGAGCCAAGGCCTGGATATGCATCAGATGTGCACCATTAGCAATGACGTTTCCTGCATTTACAGCGCATAAACTCGTTCCTAAAACAGCTCTCGCTATTCTCAGTCATTTGGCTCACACCCAGTGATGTGGCCCAGTGTGAAAGAAACCCCTTTTTCTCTGGCCTCAACAATGTGCCCATTTGTGAGCAAAGGACTGCTTTCCCCCACGGAGCCGGTTAGCAGTGATATTTTATTTAAAATTCTTGGGGATGCTTACGGGCTGAAGTAACTTGCGATGTGAAAACCAGATGTCCGAGGCAGAGGAAAGATTCAAAGAGCTTTCAGGAATGGAGTGAGTCATAATTCGGCTTCAGAGCCTCAGCTATTCCCACCCAACCTACCAGCCTCTCCATGGCAGGTCCCACTGATGGGCAAGGCTCCACGAGTTTGCATGTGTGGGCATGGGACAAAAATAGAGAATTAACAGTAATAGGTAAGAGCAGCTACTTGAGGTAAGAGCAGCCACTTGAGGTTTATCGCTCAAACCATCCATCTTACCATCATTAAGAAGACAAGGAAACTTTGATGGCACGGTTAAGTAAAAAGTAACATCACTTTAACTCTGTTACCACCAAAAGCATTAAGAATAATTAAAAGCTCAAAATACTAGAGGGAGCCAGGTCCTCCAAACCCTACTGCACCCAAGCAGCAAAACATCCCTGCAGCCACTGACACAATTTGTGCCTCCATCAGAATTGCAGCCACAGCTGGTTTGGGATTTTCTGTGTGTGCTGCTATGACTGATCTACTTATAAAACTGACTGAGGTATAAGAAATGAGAAAGTTGAAACGGCTCAGCTATAAAACAGCATCCAATTACATGTCAAAGCCAGCCTGAACGTTTTGGGGTGCATAAAAATTTTGAGTATGTGTTTCTGCAGCTATAGGTGTTTCAGTTTTTCCAAGGTAATTCTGAAGTGTTTTGAAAGTCTCCCTGCATGGCTGCCAATGGATGGGCTTACTCACAGAAAAAGCTAGTAATAAATGGCAAAGTAGCATCAAACTCCTTCCCACTGAAAATAACAGTGAAATCTTGTTTAAATGGAGAATTTGTCTGCAACTGCTGTAACAGAATTCTTGTATTTTGATCACATTTATTTTAATACTTGGAGCTGTAAATATATCAACTGGAGTTCCTCACTCACCTTTACCATGGGTACAATGAATGGTATATGTGCCTTTAGTTCCTTTCTTTCAGATTTATCCAAGCACTATTAAGAAAATGAATGCAGAGTTATTTCAGGATAACATCCCTAAAATGTACTGTTTTTTTTTTCTCTCTCTCCAATGCATAACAAAATGTGATTTTTACTACAAATTATTATAAGCAAACTGCCGGAAGCTAGTCTCTTATAATTTGCTGTCTTATTTTGACTGTAGGAAAATGTGTTGTCATCTCTGTGAAAATACTTGGATATACAACCACCTATGTTCCTTTAACAGTTTCCTTTGAATATGTTTGTAAAAACAGAGTATGTCTTCATTTTCTTTTGCTATTTTTAGTTTTGTTTCCTCATTTTTAGAGACGTGCTTTAATCAGATAAAATTTCAAGTATTCTGTCCATGTTACAACTCCCATTAATTTCCTCTCTTGACTAATAAAACCATCTTCCTTTTCAAGGTCAAAGAGTTGAAGAGTTGAGGGTAGACCCCAGGAAGTCAAGAGTTTAAGTCAGGACACTGCAGGCTGTGAGTGTCCAGAAGCGAGTGAGCAAGCAGGACACCCACTTACAGCAGTACTCCCAGCGGGATCATTCCTTATGACGTCCATCCATCTTCTTGACATTTAGTAGGAGATGACACTACCAAACCTGGATGTAAACAGTAGCAAGGTGCGTGCAAAGGTATAATTTATACCGGCCTTCAAACGGGATAAAAATGAAGAGCTGAAAAATTTATCTTACAGGTACATGCAGCTTATGGTAATAAGGACCAGCAAGGATGCACTTCAGTGTGAGCCTGCGCAAATCACAGCCCCCTGACATTCCTTCCCACCTTTAAAAGCGCTCTCTAAGCCCCTCCAAATTTATCTTCAAACACATGCGTACTTTTAAATTCAACCACACTAAATAAGGCTGCAACAAAACCAGAAACACTCCCCTCGGCAGCCTCCCACAGACATGGCAGTGCTATGTATTTCCCTGTAAGGAGGGCCCGTCTTTAATAAGAGCTTCATCCGATCGCTGTCATTGTTCTAGATAATGGATTACCTACACATACATTTTCAAGTGTAATGACACTCTTGCTTATTAAAGACCTCTCAGCTGAAGGGGCAGAATATTATGAACTGGCCAATCCATTCATTTCCTTGAATATGTTATTCAGTATTTTATGCTAAACCAGCAATACACCATCCATTTTAGTACAATGATCCTTATGTTCAATAAAACTGAAGTGCTGGATCATAAATCATTATAGTCATTTATTTTACATTAGACACATTAGCCACTATATTCCATAATCTATTACAATAAGGTGGATTTAAATGTACCCCAAGGAACTGCAATAATAACTTGAGAACCAAATATAGCAATTATGGATAAAATATGCTTAACCTAAAACTGCACTAGCTGCATAGACTGCTGTGAACTTTAAATAAAATTTAGGGAGGATGATAACTGTCCTGGAATAAACAAGCAACAGAGGAAAATGAGAGGCTCCTCTCTGTACTGCAGATAGCTTAATGTGCCCTACTTAAGGGGGTGGGGGCGTTATGCTTATAAGCCAGTGGCTATTAAAATATTATTATTCCATTATTACTGGTTATATTATCTTCCTATCATGTGAAAATTTCCTGTATTTTTCTGGTGCTTACACCCTACTTACATTTTTAAATAGTGCTCTCCATGGCTGGCTGCCTGGCTAGCCTGTTTGGATCCCTAAGTGTTCTTCAGAATCCCTCCAACTGTTGTTTTTTCCTTTTTTTTTTTTTTCCTGTGAACTTTCCACAACGCATCCAGACCTTTCTGGTACCATTTCAGCTACCAGCTCACTGAAGACCAGAGGGAGAAGCTACCAGCTCACTGAAGACCAGGTCTTCTCCCTTTTCCAGACCCAATGTACCCGCAGAGCCCATTGCCACCTTCTTGGCCCCCAACCAAGAGTCAAATCTCAAACGTCAGCAAGCAGTTTAGCATTTTTCAGAATCGCTGCTCTCCAGGCATTAAAAATAGCAACGTGCTGAAGCATGTGGCTGTTTTTACCACGAGAACCCAGCACCACAGACCACTGGCACCCTGGGGAATGGGGCCAGTCACTGGCCCAGCACAGGAGAAGCAGTGAAGAAGGGGCCATGAGGCATCATCTGCATGAAACACTGCGGTATGTTATGCCCAAACTTCACAAGTGCTGCTTTGTATTTATAAAGTCATGTTGCTTACTTCATAAATTCCATTATCCCTGATGTATTTTCCTGGTTTTACTGCCTGTTTTTTTTCCCCCCAAGAACCAAAATTATACACTGAACTAGATGCTGCTGGAGTAGCTGCTCTTACCTATTACTATTAGTTCTCTGTAACTCTCAAATTCTCTGTGATGTTTCCAAAATAATTACTATTAACTTACATTTCTTAATTAATTTCCTAGGGGGCATATTAGCTGGCTCTGCAGATATGTACACTGGATCTTCTATTTTCCAATTACTCTGTTACATGAGCTTTATCTACAGGTCTGTCTACATCATTTACCTTACTTCCTTAGTGTCCTATTTTCTTTTTCCATGGAGGCCAAATACCAGGACCGGGCACTGAGTTTAGCTCTTTGCACAGTTTCTGAAAGCCACCCTGCTGCTCCAGCTGGTGGCTGAAGGGCAAAGCCATGCTGCCCGCAGCACGCTGTGGCTGCCTGGCCTGCGGCTACGCAGGCTTCGGTCCCCAGCAGCCACGCCAACACCCTGTGCGAGACTTCACAGAAGCAGCAGAAAACATCCTGACAAATTCTATGGGAAATTTTGCTTCGCTTCAAAAGCATGGAATACATTCAGGCAAGTAAGGTGCATTTAAAGCAAGCTAAGACAGAAGCTTGCTTTCCAGCAATGTCTCCATATTTTACAGCACAAGAGCCACAGCATTGAAGGGCATGCTGAATGCAAGAAACCTCACCTCTGGTTTAAATGTTCTTTCTAGTTCCTAGTAAGACCAGAGTTGCTCCACCTGGCCTATTTATTTTTATTTAGGAGCCTGACGAGAGCTGCGACGGTGCCACCAAGAAGAGAACAATGCACCAAGCTCAGTGTGTTTGGGAGAGAAAGTAAATATTTTGTGCAACATTCATTGTCGAACAAATCATTCTCTTTTTGATAAACACACACTGAAAATCTGTGTATATTGAAAGAACTCAAATCCCTGCGATAACCTTGCAGCACAGGGGTCGTGCAGAGCTCAGTAACAAGAAGCTGAGAACACGGAGAAAGTCAGATGCTGTCCCTGCCTGCTTTTGCCTTGGTCCCTATGCCTCGTGTTCACCCACGTGTGATACAGGAGCAGAAAGGAGAAACGAGAGGTGTGCATCTAACCAAGTCACTGCCAATTTTTGTCTAAAGCAGGACAGGAGCCTCAGAGGCAAACTGCGGATGAACCTGAATTTCTTCCTCATCTCTGCCATGCTCTGCCCCCTGTCAGGGCTGCAGCTAGCGAGTCACGTCTGCGAACTGCCAGCGTGCAGAAAGCAGTCCGAGTGTGATGTGCTCCCCTCAAGTGTCAGGCTCACACTTACACTGCTGGTAGGTTCAGGAGCGGCAAGGGCTGGATCTTTTTTTATGATTCAATTGGAGACAGAAGTTGCCCTTTCTGCTGGAACAGAACACTTTTTCCTAGCTCTGGACCAGTCTGGAGGCAGTGAACCTTAACTCCGTATTTTACCTTGCAGAAAAGCTGTTCCGTGTAACTTCCAAACTGTCTGAATGTTGCTAATTACAACGTTTTTCTGGAGTCTAAGAAATTGCAAAAATGCAGTTACTTAAGCAGAATACAATATCTAATTAAGTGTAACCTGTATCTGACAGCCTCAAAGTGGATTTTTTTTGTTCTTTTTCCAGAGTATGGTATCACAACAGACAACGGTGCACAGTGAGGACCTCTGCTCACTCCTGAGACATGGCAGCCACTGCAAAGACCTGCCAAGAAAAACTGTGTTCCCTTCTGGGTACGTTCACAGAGTGCAAGCTGATCAAGAGGTGCTCTCCCTCTTTTTTATCCCTCCACAGGAGAACAAATGGAGGAGGGAGATGAAAGTAACAGCAACAAGGAACCGGTTGCACAACACGCTTTGATCAAAGCAGACAAAGTGCGCGTTGTCCTCGGCAGCCAGGGCCTGCTCAGCAGCCTGGTCGCCACCACGGCACGTGAGAGGAGAGCACGTCACCCCAGCTGGCTCTCAGGCACCCCTCCATCCCCGCCGAGCCTCGCACCCGGCCCCCTGTACCTCGTGCCACGCAAATCCCTTCCCAGCCGCTGCTGCTGAGCACGTTGTTCACCTGGGGCCTGGAGAGCAGGCTGCCCACAGCCAGGTGGAGAGAGCAGTCCTACAGCCTGTGGTGGTGTGACAGAGGTGGCACTCAGAAGTAGCTCCGCGATACTAACTGCGTGCAAAAATATCAAACTCTCTAGTGAGACAGAGAGCTTACTGGTGGGAAGCACCGATCTTAAGCACAAGGTATTGGGTATTTTAAAGCAGAGGTGGAAGCTCTTCAGGTAGGAAGTTCTCCCAAAAGTCATGGCTGGAAGCTGAGAAGCCTGAGCAGCCTTACCTACCTGGTACAGCTGCCAGGACACCCAAAATGCTCCCAATTCCCTACACTTGGGAGCAGGTTTCTGCTTTAAACTCTCCACGGTGAACAGGAACATTTGGGATCTACACAAGCTCCACACCAAAGCCTGAGCAATCTCAGGACCCCCAAAAGAAAATAAACACTGGGAGATTTTCCGTAAAGCATGTGGTGAAAAAAATATGTGCTGACTTTTTAGAGATAGATACGTCCTCCGACAGCTGTGTTCCCCTCTGCCAGCACCTCGGATGAGCCTTTTACCCCCCAGCAGTACCCAGGGGGAATTTTATCAGCAGGCAAGCTAGCGAAGAAGGGTGGGAAGGCAGAGAGGCGCTGATGACCAGCACCTCTCACAGGGCCCACAGCACCCAGGCCCTCTCCTGCCTTCCCAGCAAAGCGCTTTATCGATTGAATTCAGAGCAACTTCCTGCGAGCCTGGTTGGCAAACAGACCTGTGGAAAAGTAAATCAGTTTATCACCCGGCTTTCCTCCGCCCCTTTTAAAATAAGGAAGCGCTCAATTGCTTTACTGAGCAAGATCCATGCTGCGCTGAAGTAACGATGACAAATACCCGATCCCGGGCTCATTTGAGTGACTACCACCGCACGGGGTGGAGGGGTGCAATGCTGAGGGGCGAGCTGCTCTGGGAACGAGCACCCCAGCTCAGCAGCGAGGATGGGGAACCACAGGGACCCCCATACAGACCGACCCGAGGGGCAGCGCAGGCCTCACGGGCCCTTCAGAGCTGACGAAGGCCTCAGCAGCTTGCCACCTACCCCTGCCCCTGCTGAGCACCCCTCCCCACACAGAGTTTCTCTTTAAAAAATCTGAAGTACAATTTAGCCACCTCAGAAGTAGGAAATAACCAAGGGCTTGAAACCACCTGAGCCAGGAATCTGGCCTTAAATTTCCCAACCCGACGCTAGCACAACATCAGTACCTTTAAAGTCTCCATTAGGAAGGGGTAAAAACAGCCGGGGAAAGTCAGGGTCATCTCTGGGAATTTATACTAGAAATGTTTGCTGTATTGCAGATCAAAATAGCATTTTGACTCATTGATCCCCTGAATGCCATAAAAACTGAAGCGAGATCCTTGTGCTTAGCGGTGGGAAAAATGAGTTTCTTTGATCGCCCATCGTCGCACAAAGACTGAATAAAATAAAGAAAAACAAAGAAAAAGAAAGGAAATATAAAGCTCGAGATGAAGATGAAGACAAGCAAGCAATTAAAAAAGATAAATGGACTTCAATTTACCAAAAAGGAAAAAAAAATGTAAACCTCTGCCCTGGTAGCATGCTTAGCTCTTAATCAAGTATTATTACAACCGCATGCAAATGACGGGATGGCAGAGCATTCCTTCAAACCGGGTTTTCATTAAAGATTCTGCTTTTTCCAGAATAATAGTAAATGACACGTGAACTTCATATGAACTATAGGTCATGAAAGGATTTAGTATTGGCATTTTTAATCTAAAAAGTCTGTGCCAGAAAATCAATATGTTTCAGTTGCAGCATTCGAATGCAATTTTCTTCACGTAACAGGGCTCTTTCTTTCACTCTTCCCCTCCCTCCCTCCCTCCCTCTCCCCCTCTTTTCTAAAATAATGAATAATCCCCGGTTTTTCCACGAAACAAGCCGGCGTATCAGCAGGTAACGGCATCAATAACGCGTCGCGTGTAAACAGAGAACGAACAAAAAAATCATTCACGGCCCTTTTCAAACCGGCGTGCTTTTCATCAGCGCTATTACAGGTCCCATTCGCATTATCGGATCGCGCCGCGCTGCATAACCAAGGTGCTGACAAGCCCTGATTACCCAATAACTCCCGCGCTCCTCTCGGGCAGGTTCACCGAGAGGACAGGAACGCGCGGCCTTCCTGCGGGGCAGGCCGCCCGCCAGCCTCCCTCCGGCCCCGCCAGCCCCTGCCTCCCGCTCCTGCGCACCCCGTGGCCGCCCTGGCGCTTCCTGAGAGGGGAACGAGGGGTTTTCTTCTCGATTGTTTCGGGGAACCATTTGTTGTGCATCGGAGGAGGAGGGGGAACGGGACGACGGGACGGCAACGTAAACGGTTTAAACTCTTTCCATCGGGCTGCTAAGTCACCTCAGGAAATCTGCAGCCGGCTCTTTCCCATGCTGCAGGGCCGACAAAGCCGTCCCTCGCCCGGCCAGGCGCTGCAAGGAGGGAGGAGGACGCTCTCGCCAGCTTTCTCTGGGTGCTCGCTAGCCATCCGCCTTCTGCTTTCCCCTTTGCACGCTGCACCTCTTGCAAGATGGACAGCTTAAAAAAAAAAAATTACAAGCGGTTTCGACAGTCCTAAGCGTTTCTTGTGTTTGGACCCGACCCCGCTGCAATCGGAGGCCGGGCGGAGGACGCGCTGGGCGCTCGCTCCTTCTAGCGACTGGGGCTGGAGCGCTAATGGGAAGCAGCCGCCCAAGTTGGAGGCCAGATGTGCAGCCAGAGCCGCACCGAAAGGGAGCTGGTGCCATTAGGACGGGGATCTAACGCAGGCTAATTCCCTCTCCATGTCACTCTCCTAATTCCTTGCAGACAACTCCTTCTCCGTACCCTAACGAGTACGCACATATCAAAGGCAATCAAGCAAAATAAACATTTGCAACAAATTTATTTTTGGTAGCAATTTATACTAAACTTACTGTGGTTTCTCCTTAACTAATCAGTTTTTAGCCTTCTTCTATGCGTCCCCCGAGTGAAACATCTGCTTTAGTACCACTCGGCATCCAGAGCTGGGGGTGCAATATTACCCACACTTCTCTAATTAACTTCTAATGACACAATTTATCTGCACATTTCTCTTATTATTTTTTTTATTATTTTCAAGCTGGAGCAGAATTTGACTTTTACCCGTGCCTGCCACGGCGGGGCTCCTAGGGCCACACACGAAGCTCCTGCCCAGCTTCAGAGCAACCCCAGACACCCCGCGGCCGCAGGACTGAGCGTGGGGGCACCCCAGCACCCCGCCATGGGCTTGGTTTTCTGACCAAGCCCTGTGGGATCAGAGGAGGGATGATGTGACTTCCTCCCCACCTCTGCCCAACGTACCAAGCTCATATCTTCTCCCAGCACGGGCTTTAGAGGGATGAGAAGGAAGAGGTGGCTTCTGCAAGTGCTGAGATACCAGAGTGATGGGAGAGGGGAGGGAGAGGTGTGGGATGGGGCTGGGTGGGCAAATTCCTGCCAAAGGTGCAAGCCACAGCCACGTGAGCCAAGTGCTTAGCTTATGTTCTGCTGTAAAGCCTTAATATTCTGCTGCCCTGGTCAAACTCACGGGCGTGTGGAGGCTACGGAGCCTTAGCTCAGCCTTCATGTCCAAACACCAGGTCTGTGAAGTGCTAAGTGCAGCTGCTACCTTGCTGCACAGAGCGCAGACAGAAACGCAAGCACAAGCCTGGCAATGCGCACTCTGATACGCTGGGAACCTTCCTGCTGTACATGCACATTACCTCCTTCTCAGCTTCGTTATTTTATTTATACTTTCTCCTCTCCCACACACGGCTGTTGCACGTTTACTCATCACTACAGACTATTTATTGTCACTCATCGCTGCGAACTATTTATTGTCACAAGCCTTTTAAATGGCAAAATATTTTGGGCTATCTGCGGTTGTGCCAGTTCACTTTTCAATACAATAAACACAGGACTTTGTATTTGGTATCTCCTAAAACTGGAAGAGAAAGTGCTTTTCTACTCAAACTCAAAAACGAACGAGCAAAAGCTCGACCATGCTCCTTCCAAGCAGAGGAGTTACTCTTGTCCGAAGACACAAGCGTGACAAATTTCAGCTGAGAACGTGCTACTTTTGGGACTTTCTCCCACACTTGTGACAGTAAGATTGACTTCAAACTTTCCCATATCCACCACCATAAGAGCCATGAGAAGGCAAATGGTGGCACACACTTATAAATAATGAAGAACTGTGCAAACCTGACCTCTCCTTCTCCTTAGATGACCATGGCTCTGACAACGCCACCTCTAAAAATACTGATGTATTTGAAAAACAGTATTGCTGTAACTTAGATTACAGAAGTAATTCTTGATATTATAAATGCATTGAAAAAGTAGGAAGAACAAGATACATACACTACCTTCAAAAAAATCTTCAAGAATATATATTCTAAGATAGGTCATTTACAGAAAAAGTTTTTTATTTGAGCTGTAAATACAGTAATTTGTTGTATTAAAAAACAAAAGGTAATTGAACTACTAGAAAACAACAACAATGGCAATGGACTACTCTCGCTTGTTCAGTGTAGAATAGACTCGAAATGCATGTTATGGATTTGTGGATATTTGGCTGAGTGAATAACCTATGGGAATCTTAGGGCTCCTCAGCAAAATGCACTAAGTACATAAGTCTTCACTTCATTGTTAATTTAGTCATGGATTTTTATTTTAGTTACTTCTGGGTTATCTGAAAAAATACATCAAAATGGTACCTGGCTGTATCTATCAGATACCGCACTCCTAGTTTAACAGTAATTGTTATTGAGCAAATGCTCCAAGGAAAATTTACTCAAGTTGACTCCAAATTGCAGGCCATCTCAGAACAGAATCACAGTAGCATATTGCAACTTTGCAAAATCTCAGCACGTGACAAGAACAGACCAAAAGTGACCTGCAGGATTTTTGCAGTGCAGTCTCACTCTATCAGACCAGGACACGACACTCGTGTCTTCAGTGCACACGTGCTTTAAAACCTTCCCTTCAAAATTAGCTGCACTCCTCAGTTCTCCAGCAGCTCCCGTTCCAAGGCCTACCATAATGGAGACTTTATATAACAATTTTCTTCAATCAATCTGAATGAAAAGACCTGTCGTCATCCCCCTCCATCCATCACTTTGTTTGTTGCGCATTACAGTGATGGCGGTGGCCTTACAATTACCGAACAGTACGTTTTTTTAATTTTCTGAGAAAGCTTCTTCCTTAATTGTGCTGAGCAAATCGTAATGACATTTTTTAATAGACACTTGGGGACAGTTCATAAAAACTCTATGCACCATTCAAATAAAGGTTTTAGAGAATTTAACCAGATAAAGGTGAAATTAATCTTTTTTCAAAAAGCTATTATCCTATACACTGAGAAATCCTTCCTGCAGTCTGACTAAACATTACTAATCTGTTATATCACCTCCTGGGCAGATAAGTGAAGGGAAAGGGGAAAAAAAAGCAGGCTGATGTGTGGAGCCAGACTTGCATCAGGCATAAACAACCATCAGCCCATATTCAAACTTCCAATTAAAGTCCATGAATGCCGCAGTCACAGAGGATGTTAGCAGGACTGGCTGCTGCACTGAATTTATTTTCTAATTTATGTATTATTTTTATTGCCACCGTTTGATACTAAGTTTATACACCAGGAAAAGTCTTTATAATCAGAGGAATTGATTAAGGAGTATTGTTGTGCTGTTGCACCTTGTCTTCCAGGCAACGCAATGCCGTTGTCACTGGTATACAGCCGGGAGATGTAATGTCACCCAGACAACCTTCTGTCCTCTAAATAAATATTGGTATCAGACATCAGCGATACCAATCACAGTGCTCTCAGAGCCAAGATTACTTCCCTCTCTCAGCAAGAGAAGGTGACTAAACTTTACTGCAGCACGGCCCGACCACCTGGCAGCCGCGGGTGGCACAGCTCAGAACAGCCCCTGCACAATCTCTGCTTGCACACATCCCTGCAACCCCCTGCAATGCAGGAACCCTTCTGCAGCTAAGTTTCAGTGGTCACTTCAAAATCAACTTTTAAATGACCCCAGGGGGGTTGTTTCTCCTCCCCCAGATACACACTGGAATGCAAGACGCAAAAGGATTTTCCTCTCCTTTCCAGAAAAAAAAAAAAAAAGACATTTGGAGGAACATGGTACAAAACATATTTCAAAGGAAGAAGTTCAAAAAAAACTCAGGACAGAAAGGGGAACTTGGGTCTGAGATGCTGAGGAGGCTCCACCTTAGCTTAGTGCAGAAGCACTGTGGAACACCAGGACAGGTGACACCCATTTAGATGGGTTCAGGTAGATTTTGTTGTGCTGACATTTCCAAATCTGCATCTCTTTCTCAGGTCTCACTGCAGGCCCATGTACAACAGGCACTATTTGTCTCCTGCGTCCCAGTGATGTGGAGTCACATCTCTAACTAGATGGACAGCCTTTCCTAAACTCTTGCCCAAACGCAAAGGACAGCCATCAAGGAGCTGGGAATTACCTTCTGAGGCAACAGCAACGCATAGGACACGCAGCTGTCCGCAGGATTGAAGAGTGCTGAAAAAGGCATTTTTCATGAATTAGTCCCTTAGGAAAGTGTTTACCCCAAAGCAAACTGCTGGCAGCACGAGATGGATGAAAACTGTAATATTCAATGTGCAGCAACACAAGGAGGGCAGCAGCATGAGCCCAGTGTGCTGAAATCCCTTGTAATTGCACGGCAAAACTTTTCTTTTTAAACACAAGAATAAAAGATTTTGTAGACTGTGCGACAAACAAAATCAGGCAAGTGTTTACATAGGAAAACCAGTGCTCTTGTAGCTGCACAAATAAATAATATTCTTTTTTTCTTTGAAGAAAGAGCATATGCTCAACACTCCTTTGTCCTGTATCACAATAGAAAAACCCTTTGCACTGGAATATCTGAATCACTTCTTGGCAGGCTCTCAAGGTAAACAGAGTAAATTAAAAATGAATGTTTATCGTAGGCACACACATACACACACTAGCAAAGTGGAGTGCTGTATTTGCCTATCAAACATAAGAAGTGATTGAGTCCATCAGTCATTCAAACAAGCAACTGAAAAGTGGAAATAATGGGATGACAACATCAGAAAACAACCTCCCAGAAAGAGATGAGTTTCCTTGTAGCCATTTGTCTTGTCTAATTAATCCCACATGTGGGACTAGACGGGAACATTAAAAAAAAATTAGGTACAAAATATTACTTTCACTGGGAAGCTTCAGAAGTACAAAAGAACCAGAAATGCTTTATGGCTGTGCTTTGCTTTCAAACCCCGTTTTTCACGTCATCTTCTTAATTTGGGACTCTGCCCCTGCGTCTAGATGAGACTGTGATAACGTTAGCGGCGTAGACGAAGAAAACAGTTGGAAAAGCTGGGGAAAATTATGTCATTACCACTAATAAAACAAGATGTCAGTTCCTACGAGATTAAAAATCAGTGTATTAGGTTGCAGACAACTCCTGGGTACCCACAGAGCGGTCATGCCCACGAGCGTTTCCTTCTGCTCAAGACTGGTGAAAAGGGCACGACCTATTCCCTTCCATGCAAACCTTGTCACAGTTTATCCACGTTTTTGTCAACTCAGAATTAGACTGCTGTAACACGCTCTCCACAGGGCAAAACAAAATGCAGAAACAAATGCAGAATGTGTCAACTGCTGATTTAATGGGGTTTCATAGCAGGAGCTTGTTGCCCTAAGGTGCGTGGCTCTGCATTATCCATCCTCCTAGGAGGCCACGTAGGTACAGCTAGGTGCTGAGGTTTAATATGTAAAATACAAAACCCAACAATTTCCGAAAGGGATTTCTGGTCCCTTAAAAGCAGTCACACTTGACCAGGTTCTTAAAATTGTGGCCAGTTCTGAAAAACGGGATTTTCTTTTGGAAAGCACACAGCAGACCACCCCCTCAGCCACGGCGTGCACCAGCTAGGCTACCAGAGCTGACATGAAAGCTCCCCCGATATGCCAGGAAATATCCTCCATATGCCTGTTACTCTTAAGCAGACCACAGATGTTACCATTTTACTTGTGCCACAATGCGAGTGGTGTTCCTCTCTTCACACAGCTTTTTCAGAGAAGAACGGGCTGCAGGTTGCAGCGTTGCACACGACAACAGCTGCTACGGTATTACTAAAGAAATTAATAACGTAGGGACATCCAGGGCACACATCGCATACCATTCTTTGGATACGATGAAGTGAACGTGTATCATCTTGTTGCACAGAAAAATTAACAAGAGGGACGAAAACTACTGCGGCACTTCTTGGCGTTGTGACGGGTACGTGCCTGTCTGCTTCAGTGCCATGTGAGCCCCCAAAAAACATCACGCACTAACTCCCGAAGGGGTGATTGTACCAAAATAGCACCAACAAGCTGAGAGCTTCACACACGCTGTTCCACACTTAGCAAACTTCTCAGAAGAAAAGCAAACCGAGGAGTCCAGTTCTGTGCTGGGCCTCGACCTGAAGTAGGCCACAGTAACTTTGCTGCGCTGTGTATGCGTACATATCTGTGGCAAAGAGTATTTAAATTTTAGGGGGTTTATTTTCATTTTTGATCTCCTCAGGAGAATCTGAAAGGGCACTGACAGGATGTAGCAGCTGAAAGCTTCCAGTTTGCTCTCACCAAGCACTTTAGCCCCCTCACTCCAGCTTGCTTTCAGAAGGCGGCACTGCCCGTCCCCTCACACCTCGGCCAGAGCCCCGGTGCCTGAAGGGCCCCATCCCCCTCTCTGCCTCCATCCTCGGAGGATTCCCCCACACCACAGGGAACATAACGGAGCATCCCATCCCCAGACACCGCCCAACCGAGGTGCAACTTTGCAGGAACATCCCACGGCACTATTTCAGCTGCAGCAGTGCACGCCAAGCAGCACGCATTTAATCTCTCCTCACTGGCTTCTCCCATGCCTGCTGTCTTAGTTGAAAGGAAAAGGGTTAATTCCTGTTGCGATGTATCTGAACCAGATGTGTTTTTTTTTTTTTTTTCTTTTTCTTTTTCACAGCCAGAATAGAAGGGGGAGTTGCAATGCTTTCCTTCTCCTGCGAAGGAAAATCTACCTTTGGGTTGTTGAGTCAACTCCAGCCCTACATAGAAACACCTCAGCATTTTATTTCTTCTCTGTTGTATAGTGTTTGCACGTTTTCCCATGGTATTTATAAGGGTCTGAAAGTGATCTCTCTCTTACAAATACACCTAGCACACAACTGCCCTAAATTAAGGAGGAAGAAGCTGATGGGAATGCCCTGGTTAACTGACCAAAATGTTATGTCAGAAATGCTAGCAGTCACAGCGCCTGCCTTCAGCACCAGAAACCCTTCCAGGAACGGAGCTGGCTCACAGAACTGGCAGAGGAGCCCGAGGAATGTATCAATACACATCAAGATTTAGGAAAAACAACAGCGCAGAGATCTGTTCTCCCACCACCACTAATAAATAAGGTATTAAATCGTTAAGATTTCAATTACAAGGGAAGAATGTGGCTAACCAAATAAAAGCGGGGGGAGTTGAAATAAGTAGTAGGTTAAAGATTAATATTCTGGGTTCGGAACAAAAGGATGCTCTTTTGTGGCACTGTGCTTATGCCTCTGAATGTAAACATTGTTCCGAGAACCATTTTTTCTTTGCCCAATCTTTAAAGGGTAATAAATTAGACCTTGGACAGCCATACAAGCTGCTACTAGATGTGAATGTGAATGTGTCTGTAGAAAAGGCTGACTTTCAATCAAAGTCTATTGAAAGAATAGTTGGATTTTCTAAAGAAGCATGTTGTGCCTATTAACCAACTTACAAAAGGGGCCATTTTCTTGATTTATGTTTGGTTGCTATAGAGATCCTGCAGTACAGACTGGCAGGTGAAGCTCCCATTTAACAATCTCACAGGTTTTTCTTAGCTGTACTCAGAGGACACAGAGCTACAGTAGGTAAAAACCGCCGCGCAAACATACCGCATCTGTCAAACTCCCAGGTCAGATTTAAGGCTCTCCAAGAATTTATTGCGAATACGGTAGAAATTATTACACAATCTTTGTCCACGAACATTTCACACCCTGAAAAAACCTTATCAGAGAGAGCTGCTTCGGCTCTGTTACGCTTTGTCACTGATACACTTCCTATTCTGCAGGTAATTACTGGTTAGCAGGATTCCTGTACATCACAGCGCTGCATGGGCATCTTTTTTTTTTTTTCCTCCCCAAAGCATACAACATATTCACAAGGAAGAACCTTTGTTCCTCAACAGCAATGCTGCAATGATAAAATGTGCTGGGAATTAATTAAAAAATATATATCCTTTTGCCACAAGAAACAAAATAACCTGGAAAGTGTGCAAGTGAGGAAAAAAAAAAAAAGCACACATATGCTGGATCAGAAGGAAAACTTTGTGTGTCAGTAGTCATCGGCAATTCAAGACCCGGACTGAGAAATGCTATTCTGTAAGACCAGATCTTCTTGCTTAAACTCTATGAAAAGGTAGCTATATGGGAACTGGACTCCTGGAAGAGGAAAAGGCAACACAATCAGCAACCTGTGCAATGCTCCACAAACAGCAGCCTGGGGGGAGATCATCAAATCTACAAGGCAGCATGTCCCTCAAGTCAAAAAAACAGAAAAGTATCTAGTGTGCTGGCCTTTCTTTGGTTCCTTGCATTTACATATGCAATATCAAATATTCAGAAGAGAAAAAGATAAGAAGACAATCAGAAACAAAAGCATGACTCTTACTGCATTACACATGGAAAAAAAAATCAATTATTCCCATGCAACTCCTTGATTTCAACAGGAAACTTTCATTGCTGTACCTTATCAGAAAGGAATCTGGATTTCATAAACCAGTGATTTAAGTAACAAATTTTGACAGAAGGCAGTGCCTTATAGCTGACAGAGCTATCACCATCTTCTGCACTACTTAAGTTTTACATAACAGACTGTGGGGGCTAGATAAAACAAATTAAAGCATTATGTCTTCCCCCTTTCACAGAAGAAGCAGGAGGGTGTGGGGCAAGGGTGGTTTGGGAAGGGACAGTCCCACACAGAGCCCTCCTGGAGCAGCACACCCTACACATCTGTCTCATCAGGACCTCCCCAGGCACAGCCCGAGCTTCTCTGCAACCAGCTTCTGGCAGAAGAGAGCAGCAAGGCTCTTCTGCACGGCACAAACCCATTGCTTTCTTCGTGCACGCCCAGCCAAAATTAAATAACATTTGACTCCAGTGAAAACATATTTTGAGCTACTATGCGAAGTTGTCACCAAGTAGGTCTGATGTCAACTCCTGAGATCTATTTATTTCCTGCAGAATGAGGAGGACGCTGGGGGGAGGTAAACACCTGGAGCTACCACAGGGAAGGCACTGACATGGCACGCAATCGCTATGTACGGAGCAACTTCCACATGCCAAGGGGGCCTAATCCAGCGCTTATCAACGTGCAGAGGTGGGAGTCACAGCAGCGAGAAGTACAAGGGAATCAAAGGTTATCTTCTGCTGAGGCCCAAGGAGATGTCTCTCAGGAGGCAGAAGGCTTGGGGGAAGAGGTTGGTCTGATCCTGCACAGCTGAGATTAATGAAAAGGAGCTTTGCCACTGAGTTCAAGGGGGCAGGACGGAGACGTGGGCAGGAGGAGGTCTGAAGTCAGGCATCCAGAGCCCTGCCTCTCCTGAAACGGCCTTCCCTTTTTCTCCCCTCTCTCAAAGGAGAAAGCTGCAAAAACTTGCTTACGCTTGAAAGGGGGAGGAGGAGAATAATTGCAGTAATCTTCAAAGGATTTGTTTTAATTTCTGCTGAAAGGACAGCAAGTCTTTCATTGTTTGAACATATGGCTCTTGGGGAGAGGGCTCCAAGTTCTTTCATTATGGGTCTTTCGGAATTTTGCTGATTATTAGGAACAAATACGGCCTTAACACCAGAGCTGCGATGAAGAGGGATGACTTCCTTGTAAAGCTCATGGTTGTTTGCATCCTAGTAATTATAGAGCAAATGGATTCCACCTGTTGTACATCACCCAGCACATACAGATGGGACTGAAATATATCCTGGATTTATATTTTATTTGGACTAACAAAGCCAGGATTTGAATTCAAGGGGCAGTGAAGGAACTAAGAATGTTCTGCATCAGAGACTTGGAAAAAGAAATACAGGACTTTGGCTGTGGCCCTTCTCCTCAGATTATCTCCAAATACTTTGTATGCAGCAACTCCTCCTAAGGAAAGCAGAAGCGATCAAATCCATTATGCTCTGCTGTTGAACTCTGGCTCAGCCTGCTCTTGACACATTTCTCTTACTTCCTGTTATTTATTTTTTACACTAAAATCACTGGCAATATTTTGACCATCTCCTTCCTTAACTCCAAATCATGATGACGGCAGATTTGACCATTAAAAGAGTATTACACAATATGTCATCCAGATTGGACAGTAACTTATTAAACTCTGTTTTATTGAAAGTCTGTATGTCGGCATTTTGTTTTTATGCCTTGCATGTGTTTTTAGTGGTGAACTTGGCTTTTCCATGAATCTTATAAACATAAAAAGCACAAAGACTGAGATCCTGTCCCTGCTGCAGTAACAGCTTTTTTGTCACTGATGTCCATAGGGTAGGATTTCAACCCAGATTACTAACAGATTTAAAAAATAATAATTTCAATTTCTGTATCTCAAATGTATACCTGTTGCCTGGTGATGTCAGTGCGGAGGAAAAAAAAATCAGGCAGAAAGACTACTATTAAAATCTGGTTCTAGACAACATCCCTGAGCACATGCAAGCACACCCACATTTTCTGCACGAGCAGGTAAGAGTACATGGCACTGCACAAGGTCTGGCACCCCACTAAGTGAACACCATTATTAGATCTGCAGTCTCTAAGTGCCCAAGGATATGTCCAAGAGCTGGAAGAGACTAAACAGATCAGATAAATAACGCTTATGCAGACCCCTTAACTAAATAACAACATATGCTGTCTACCTTCTGCCATTCCGCAGGATGGAGCATCTCAGGTTTTGGTCTCTAATATACACGGCATGTACACAAACACAACAGGGTGGTAATATCCATCTGCAAAGCTGCTACATCATACAGGAAATGAGCTTACTGTACTCATCCCCTCACATTTGCCTGTTAACTTTGAGTCCTTTACATTTTCAGCGTAGTTAAGACCCTTTCCTATGCTTTTTTCCATAAAAAGCAATGAGGGTGGCCAAAGAGTATCTTCTCCCTGCTCTGTGCAGAACAGGTCAGCTTTGGAAACCTGCTTTCTTTATAACGACTGACTTCAATTCCACGAGCAAGTACCAGGATTTCAGTGCTCAACAGCAAGTTTGCTCACCAGTGCAAACTTGCAAGTTTTAACATCAACCCTTCAAAAAGAAAAAAAAAAAAAAGCTCTTAGGTCACTTCTAAAGGTGTTTTACTGTTTAATAAGCATACCTCCTCACTTTGCAGGGGGAAGACCATGAAAGAAAACCTACAGTAAAATTTAAAACCCTCCAAAATATTCTTAAATAGCTTTCCTATAACCCATATGGCATATAAATGAATATAGGATAGCGTTGTATAACAAGTTTATTGGCATACAGTTGGTATGGCCAGATTACTCGTCCTTTTAGTGAGTAACCTTAGACTGTAGTCCATCTTAAATTCATGCTGATAAATCCTAACCATACCATTCCACAGTGCATTATTTGTTCTTAATACGTACACTTCTTTTAAAGTATGTAAGAAGATATTTGCATATAAAATTCTGATGGTACACAAAGGATTTGATTTATGCATTCCTTTGTAAATTTACCAAAAGCATTATATATTTCATCACTGATAAAACCTCTAGGCTTTTAAACCTAGAAATGAATTTTTACAATTGTTAAGCTGCTGTTATGGCCTGAGAAGGTTCCTGGTTTGGTAACAATGGAAACTGGAGTCTTATGTTTATCTTCAGGCCAGGACGGATGGAGGCAGCAATAGTATATGCTTTCCTAAACTGACCTGCTAATGACCTGAATGCTGCCCTGAGGGGTTAGTATCCCTTGGAGTAAGAGGATATTTAGCTCTGATGCCAGTTCAGCCTACTACTCATTTAGGAGAAATTGCTTCATCCAAGTTAAGGGGTTTAGATCCTGTTCTCCAGAATTAATCATTCATGCCATGTGTGTTTGTTCAGACGTATTTGCCCAGAAACATAGATGTTAGTTATGAAAAATATCAATATTAAAACCCGAGTTGTCTCATACTTTAACAATTAGTACTGCTGCTGCCAAATGTCTAAGAAAACTTCAGTACCACAAAGATTTAAGAACCCATTTGATTGCTTCTTACTTTCAGGAGCCTAAGTTACTTCAGTACATATATTTTGTGCATCAAGCCAGACATATCTTGTGCTTCTGTAGAACCAAGGCCTTCCAGCAATACCAAGTTCTTTGCTGACTGGCTTTCTTCCTTAAAAGGCTTGTGGAAGAGCAAGCAGTTCAGATTTAAAAACGAGAGAGAGTGACTTCACCCACTCTTTGGACAAAACTGATCTATCCTGAGTTCATAATAAATTCAGTTACACTAAAAAATAATTTTGCTTTATCACAAGCATGTGCATTTTACATGTTGCTGACCAAGATCAGAGATGGAAAATGGCACAGAAAGGCTATTTTCCTGGTATCCTCTTGCACAGCTGGAGATTGATGACAGAGCGTTCCAAACGGGTTGTATAGTTTGGAAAACCCCCAGCCTTCTCAGTGCTTACTCACAAACCTGAGTGTGCAGCCTTGCCAAGCACCACCAAAATGCCACTCTGATTTTCTTCATTATGACTCCATTACCACTGGGTAATGATATGACCAGAATTCGTACTTCCTGGAGACCACGCACTCCTCTTTATCTCTGTATACATCTGCCACTCAGTGTTGTCCAAATTCTGAGCAGCAGCACTGGCTATTATTCTATTAGAGCTTTTTCTCACATGCTAATCCCTTGGGAATCTGGCATTCCCGTTCACATCAAACACTATTCATGCACACATGCAAAACAAGAACACAATTTACCATTTCACAGAAACATAAACAACATTAATTAAACCTATAAAAAAAAATTCCACTTGTATTTACTTGTCTCAGCACAATTCCTATCCAGATAAAACCAACATTTATACCCCAAAAGGACAAAAAAAAAAAAAGTCTGCAATAAACATTTGTTGAAATTTTGCTCGTAAGTTGCTTCAATGCTTTGGAAAACGTTCTGTTTCCATCTTCCAAAAAAATGGAACAAATTATGTTTGGCGTAAAGCTGATACGTTTTAAACATTTACTTTTAGCCAAATTCTGCCCTAAAACATATGAATGTCACTTTCTCAGGAGATTCCAGACCTCCAAAGGTAAAACCTGGCTTCTACAGTATGTGGCAAAAGTAAGTTTTGAAAAAAATAAAAGTAAGTACCACACACACCAATGTGTAAAGCTGTCTGCCCCCATACTTATCACATGTGTTTCTAAATCGTATTCATTTCACAATAATTTCCTCGTCCCTCAAAAACTTTAAAAAAATTACAGCCTTAAGTGCCTTTCAAACAAAGCTCGATGACTCCCTACAAAGTTAATTTCAAAAATGATTTACAGTTATACATGAAAAGCATGTTACGTACCCGCTGTCTTATTCCAGTATGCAAGACAATCACTGATATATTGTAACATTCAATATATCTATGTTAATTCCTTAACAACTTGTTCACTTTCACACCCTATATGCAAGTAGGTTATCCTAAGAAGGGTGAAGAAAGACCAGAGCGTCCCAGTCTTGCCACGTCAACATGGAACTAAGCGGTGCTCCTGCATTAGCTGAGGAAACATCTCATCTCACAACAGACAGATGTTGAATCAGAGAATCATTGGGGTTGAAAAAGACCTCCAAGATCATCTGATCCAACCATCCCCCTACCACCAATGTCACCCACTAAACCATGTCCCTAAGCACCACGTCCAACCTTTCCTTGAACACCCCCAGGGACGGGGACTCCACCACCTCCCTGGGCAACCCGTCCCAGTGCCTGACTGCTCTTTCTGAGAAGAAATGTCTCCTCATTGCCAACCTGAACCTCCCCTGGCACAACTTGAGGCCGTTCCCTCTAGGCCTATCACTGGTTATCTGTGAGAAGAGGCCGACCCCCAGCTCCCCACACCTTCCTTTCAGGCAGTTGCAGAGAGCAATAAGCCTCCCCTGAGCCTCCTCTTCTCCGCACTGTTGGCTCCTGCCAGCCACTACATCTGCTGCTGGTGAAGCAGGCATGGACACAGATCTCTGTGGCTCCTTCACCCTCTTGCTCCTGCCTGCTCAACCCGCGCTGCCTACCACAGGCCACCAACGGCTTGACAGACAAGGGGCACGGCAACCTCCAGAGGCCCCGCAGGCGACAGGGATACATAACCCTGTCATTCCTCAACGTGCCCTGGGCAGCAGGCCCTCCTCAGCTGGGTGCCTGCAGGCAGCACTTCCGAAAAATAGGTGGTAGGTGGCCCGTGGCTCTTGGTTCGTGCCTCCCGGAGAGCCCCGAGAAGACGGTGACCTTCCTGCCAGCAGCCCCAGCCTGTCGAGGCGGCAGGGCACAACCTGCACGAGTATGTACGTTTGTTTCCCAGGTGTACTGTCAGAACCATCTTTCCCACCAAGCCTACAGAATAATACGATTTATATTCTAATGAAGTAATTATTAAAATAGGTAATTATTGAAATAACCACATCAACTCCCAATCATTAAAATCCTCCTAAACAGAACGGCATGATGGCTTAGGCTATTAGAAAGCTTGGCAGCCACCCAACGCCTACAATAGCTTCTAATTAATTGATCTCACCTCTAATCTGCTATTGTTAGCCTAGTGCTGATCATTTGTTTGGCCTACAGATCCTATTGCCCCTTTCATTTGATTGTATTTGTTACTGTACCCTCTCTATCTCTTTCAATTAAGCACAGGTTAAGTGGTTCAACCGCAAGAGAATAGGAGATAATGGCACCAATCAAAGTAATCTCTTTAATTTGCTAAATGGATTACAGGGAAACCCCAGCCAAAGTGAAGTCATAGCTGGTGGCCTTCACTTGAACTATACACAAAGAGTATCTAATTATTAACCCACCACATGCCAAACTTTACGGGTATCTAACAAAACAACACAGCAGTAGGATGCTAGCAGAGTTGCTCTCGTTACAGAGTCCTCTACTGTAAAATTATTTTTACTGTAAAATCTTTACATTGGTGTCTTTCAAGTCTTCCACAGACCGTACTTTCAAGTGCAACATATTCAGATATAACAATCAAAACACTGTGCTGCATTCAAGTCAAGAGAGTGGATTTATAATCTCTTTAAGGACATGTTCATGGTAGAGTTCATTTTTCATATTTGTACTATAAATGCAAATGCAGTTTTGCAGTCGGTATTGCTTTTGCTTTTGCTGACTGTAGAAGTTTTAATAGTAAACAAGCTTTGTCCTTAAACTGGCAAGTGGGTTTTTTTCCCCTCTCCTCTTTCTTCTGAAGTGTTTTTGAGCAAGCTGTCTGGCAAAAGAGCTACATGACCAGGACTTTGGCGGAGAGTGTCCTTGGCTAATCAGTCAGGCAGTGAATTCAAGAATGTGAGCTGCATGAGACAGAGGGTCATTTCCTTACAATGACAAGGAGAGCGGGGCATTAGAAAGAAAAGAGGTAGGAGGAGACAACAGAATTTCACACAGAAGGAAACTCAGCTTGGTCAAGAGGCAGAACCTCTTAGAAGTAATTGGATCTCTTTGCCTTTTCAGAATAAAATGTTTTTATTAGTGGCAAAAAAAATAAAAGATTACCAAGTATAAATCTATTGTTCCTGGCAGAATTCAACTCGCATCAGATTACAGAACAGGAATATGGCATCATTTTGCACTTCTATTTTGCCTTTGGTTAGTTGATTTAAAACACGATTTCACTCAAGCAGATCATCTAAGAAGTGAAATCTCCATTTTAAATTAAAGTGAAATATACAGAAGAAAAATAAGTTATATTTCAAGGCTGGATGACTTAAGATCCTACAGGAAGTCCATAAAAAATGCAACAGGAGTCCTACTTTCAGATCTGACGCTGAGCCCATGAGAGATCAGTTACTTCCAACATCAGCTTAAGTTATCTTTTAAGGTCAAGAGCTACAGCTCTGATTTCTGACTTAGCTTCTTCCATCCTCACTTGCTTGGGCACTAAACCTTGTGCACCAGGAGGCTGCTGCTTGTCAACTTTTCACAGTCACTCTCGCGGTGCTTGTGGTTCCAGGTAGTTTCCATGCTACATGGAAATACAGGCGTGAACACAGCGATCGCAAACACATCTCCAAACTTCCAGTAACGCTGCTAACGCGGGCTGCTTCTGTTCCAGCAAGATGTCAGCTTTGCATTTCATAACATGTTTTTGTTTGCTTAGTAACTCTCCAGTAACTTGGCATCCTTCTGTCGGTCTGCATTTCGGCGCTAGTTCAGCGCTAACCGCTCAGAGCCCAGCACATTCTAATGGAATTAGCAACTACACATACACACTATTACCATCAGCAAAGCGTCCAGCGACTGCTTGCAGAGCTGGTACGCTTCCACAGGAAAATCACGACCGAACCCAAGGCTGTCACCCACTGTCACGCAGTGGGTGACTGTACACACAACTGATTTTCCCATCAAACTCGTCGCACGAGGAAGTTGCAATGAACTGCAGCGGTCAGGCTGATGCTGCTCATCATGCGTTCTGTAAAAGTGTACTTTATGGGCGTAGTTTGGGAAACAGGGCGAGACGCTTCTCTCATTTTCCACCCCTCAGCCCTTCACCTCACTGTAGCACTATACGAGTTCCTGCTTACCATGTCCTGGCCTGGATGTCTCCGTGGGCTGATTCCCCCCATCCAGCCCATGAAACCAGGGGCCGTTCTCCACTGGATGAGCAGCCCCCTTATGGAGGGGCAGTTTCTGCCCACAGCAGTCCACTGTGCCTGCACATGTACACGTGACTTACAAATACATGCCTGACTGACACCTTCAAGTATGGAGGAAATCAAATGTCTAAATTCCCAAATGCCTTTGGCATTTGAGAGCACACACAAGGCTAGATTCTGTTTTCCAGCTGGGGTAGCTCTAACAACCTTAATGGATTTAACAGTGCAAATAAAAATGGCATACTTAAATTCCACACTTTACCCTGGAAAAAAAAATAAATCAGCATTTTAAATTATTCTATTTCTCAGGTAATCCATAAAGACTAAACTGGGCAAAAGGGAAGGTGGGAGCTAGCCCGGTAGTATGGTCGGGCTGGAAGCTGTTCAGAAAGCGCAGGCTTTGGGGACCTGCGGTGCTGATTCAGCCCCTTCGTAGAGCCAAGGGTCAGCCCGCAGTTCTACTTCACTGCAAGGCAGAAATATTTATTCACATCTGGAAATGGCTCATCTGCACTGGAAACTTGTTTCAGATTTTCTCTTATGATACAAAAGCTACTAAGCAACCTTTTCTCGTTGTTGTTCAATTTATCCAGCGCTCTTCCCCTCCATTTATGTACCTGCTGTAAATGAGCAAGCCGTTCCTGTTACAAAGTAAATCAAAACACTTTGAAATCTGCCAGGGCCGGCACCAATAATACAAATTGGCCCATAAATATTGAGGCCCTAGAAACCCTCCCTCAACAAGTGAGCCAAATAAGAAACCAGGCGAAGCCCTTCCATTTTAATTCCGCTGAATTCCGCGATTAGCATGGAGGCACACCAGAGAGCACAAGGCCCTGGCTCGAGCGACGGTTTTCAACACCACCTTAATTAAACCTGCTCCAAGCAAATTTAATCAGCGTGGGGAACAACATGGCTTCTGAAAGCAGGGAGCGCTTTGCATTAGCGTTTCCGGCACCGCTGTCAACAGTGCAGCAAAAATATTTTGCTAAGCATCACTGGGAATTTCTGGTTAAAATAAATAAATAAATAAATAAAATAAAATCCTATTGTAACCGTTTGAGCAAATTACTTCAGGAAATGCTAAAGGGAGTGAATGCAGGGAAGATACCTGCCCTGTTCCCCATCCCTTTCAGGGACTGAGAGGATCTGAAATCCTCCTGCACGTTCAGTGACAACGGCAATTCTCCAGGGCTTAAATTCAGATCACAGACCAACCGATTCCTCTTTACCCTGTTCTTTCTTAGGTGTCTGCTTGTGGTCACTGCGGAAGACAAATGGCTGGGCCAGGCGGACCCTCAGTCTGAACCGGCACTGCCATTCTTACTCTACGATATTGCAATATGTTTCCCACACTGCCCTGTCACAGGCAATGCAGAAAGTATTTGCTCTTTCTTTCTTCTGGCTGTATGAAGTCTATTATTGAGGTAATTATGCTAGGAACTGTACCAAGTAAATGTTTTCCTCCTCTCTCTATTGATGGGAGACAAGGCTTAAGACTGACGATAATTCTATAGCCCTGGTATAAAAGTAACGTAAATCTCCCTGATGGATATTTTGCATGATCTCGGATTCAAAACAGCCCTGAAAAAGATGACTCTCTCTAAGCCCTTTCTTCCCTAAACCTCAGCTGCTGAAGTCAATGAAAAGCAACTCTTTTGTTGAGCAAAAGAGGACCAAGATTATGTTGTTAAGCAAGGCTAGACAGAGTCTATCAGGCTCCATACCCAGCAGCACAGGCAGGTTTGCTCCAGGGGACCACACCAACAGTGAGAAGAGCTGGTGCTGGTAGCAAGGACAGAGGAAGAAGAGCAGGACACGTTAGGCAGTGGTACCAGATCTGATCTTGTACTCCTAGGGACCAGTGACACTCCTTTCATGCACGGTATCATTGGAGCCAGTCTGCGTTTCCATTGCATTGCTGTAGACCTCAACTCTACGCACCCTATTAAAATGGATGTTCTTAGGGATGACTGCCCTGCTGCCTTTCCTCAGTAGGGACGTGCCTGCTGAGTCAGCACAGGCTTTTTGAATGGGAACCATTAGCATCAAAAGGCATAGTAACGTCTGGATATGAAAGTTATTAACTCAAACTGCGTACCTCACCTACGAAGGTGAACACACATGAAGGTTATGGTAGGAAAGTCCCTCTGCAAGGACTACTTTTAGCAGCCAGGTATAAAACAGAACACTTGTAATACATAAATAGTCTTTTAATTTCTGTGGATAAGCCAAAATATCCCATCTCTGTGTCAGGCAGCACACATTTCTTAGACCCTACGCTAATTCCTACATTATTTTGGCCAATGAGCATTTAAAACTTTAATACAATTTCAATAGGAGTTAGACATAAATGAAAAAACCTTACGCCTAGAGCAGTCTGCCAGAAAACATCTGCTAAAATCTCCTATTATTCTTGGGTCTATGACATGCCAGGTTACCACTGCAATCACAAAGTAATGGAGAATGCACGAGAAAATAGCAAGCTTTGGCACATTTCCTATGAACCCTCCAAACCTGTGAAAAACACCTCCTCCTCAAGAGGCGAAGCCTTCCCTCCTAATGTTCAGTATTAATCTTCAGAGGAAAATAATTCTGCTAGCTCAGAAAACACAAGCTCTTTTTCTTTTCCTAAGTGAAAGAATTTTATAAATAAGACCCAGATTACCAAGTATCACAGAATCACGGAACTGTCTAGGTTGGAAGAGACCTCCAATATCACCTAGTCCAACCTCTGACCTAACGCTAACAAGTCCTCCACTAAACCATATCACTAAGCTCAACATCTAAACATCTCTTAAAGACCTCCAGGGATGGTGACTCAACCACTTCCCTGGGCAGCCCATTCCAATGTCTAACAACCCTTTCAGTAAAGAAGTTCTTCCTAACATCCAACCTAAACCTCCCCTGGCACGACTTTAGCCCATTCCCCCTCGTCCTGTCACCAGGCACGTGGGAGAATAGACCAACCCCCACCTCGCTACAGCCTCCTTTAAGGTACCTGTAGAGAGCGATAAGGTCACCCCTGAGCCTCCTCTTGTCCAGGCTGAACAATCCCAGCTCCCTCAGCCGCTCCTCGTAAGACTTGTTCTCCAGACCCCTCACCAGCTTGGTCGCCCTTCTCTGGACTCTCTCGAGCACCTCCATGTCCTTCTTGTAGTGAGGGGCCCAAAACTGAACACAGTACTCGAGGTGTGGCCTCACCAGAGCCGAGTACAGGGGCACAATCACTTCCCTAGACCTGCTGGCCACACTGCTTCTTATACAAGCCAGGCTGCTGTTGGCCTTCTTGGCCACCTGAGCACACTGCTGGCTCATATTCAGCCGACTATCAACCAGTACTCCCAGGTCCTTCTCTGGCAGGCAGCTTTCCAACCACTCATCTCCCAGCCTGTAGCTCTGCTTGGGGTTGTTGCGCCCCAGGTGCAGGACCCGGCACTTGGCCTTGTTGAACTTCATACAGTCGACCTCAGCCCATCGGTCCAGCCTATCCAGATCCTCCTGCAGAGCCTTCCTACCCTCGAGCAGATCGACACACGCACCTAACTTGGCGTCATCTGCAAACTTACTGAGGGTGCACTCGATCCCCTCATCCAGATCATCGATAAAGATATTAAAGAGGACTGGCCCCAGCACTGAGCCCTGGGGGACACCACTAGTGACCGGCCTCCAACTGGATTTGACTCCATTCACCACAACTCTCTGGGCCCGGCTATCCAGCCAGCTTTTAACCCAGCGAAGCGTACGCCAGTCCAAGCCCCGAGCAGCCAGTTTCTTGAGGAGAATGTTGTGGGAAACGATATCAAAAGCCTTACTGAAGTCAAGGTAGACCACATCCACAGCCTTTCCCTCATCCACTAAGCGTGTCACTTTGTCATAGAAGGAGATCAGGTTCGTCAAGCAGGACCTGCCTTTCATAAACCCATGCTGACTGGGCCTGATCACCTGGTTGCCCTGTAAGTGCCACATGATGACACTCAAGATAATCTGCTCCATGAGCTTCCCTGGCACTGAGGTCAAACTAACAGGCCTATAGTTCCCCGGGTCTACCCTCCAGCCCTTCTTGTAGATGGGCGTCACGTTTGCTAGCCGCCAGTCGACTGGGACCTCCCCTGAAAGTAGTAACTTCCTTATTTTTGTGCTTCAGCTGAAACTGAATTTTTCAGCAAATCAACCCTACGCAATTTGCTACCATCTTAATGCCACTATGCTGTCTGAAGGACAGTTTTTCACATATGAAAATATATGGCTGGACAAAAGAGTAGCAGATACAGTAAAACCCGGTCAGAATTTCTTGAGTCAGGCTTTACAGAAAAGCAATCCAGTTGCATGGTCACCCCAGGCTTTCTGGACTGGCCAGTCTGGCTGGAAGCAAAGCAGCTCCTAGTGCTAGCAGAGAACATACTATCTATCAGGATGCAGAAACAGCCACGGAAAAGAGATAGCAACACAGCCATCCTACAACTGTACCACAGAGAATTGCCTCCCTTCGAAGCTGTAAAAGAAAAATCAGAATTGTTCAATAACGTTTTTTACTACTAACGAGAGACAAAAACAAATAAACACTAAATCCTTTACAACTTCAGGAGAGTGAGTAATATAACTAAAAAAACCCAACCCCTGAACAATTTCAATCCTCAGGCTTTAAACACACTATTCATATGATTTCCCCCACAAAATTTAAATCCAGCTGCATTTCAACAGTTCTCTAAATTAATAAGATATACTGTTCTTGCAAAGTCTGCTCAAACAATAGAATAACAGAAAGCAAGTGGAGTCAATTAGACACTAACCGAACGTACGGATGAGTATTAAAACCTAAAAAGTATCTACAAGTTAAGACTTAAGAAAAATATTCATATAAAATACCTATGAGTGCAATCTTTGAGGAAAAATAATGTGTTAAGCCAAGTACATATGGAAGCATCTAAAATTACAAGCTCTTATTCCAACTCCTGGTTATTCAGTAGCTAATCTGCACTGGAAGAAGGTAACCAAATACAAATGAATTGTTAAGAAAAACACCCAGTATTTGCTTGAATATTTAACAGCTGGAACAGCTGGACTGGATTACTGAACAATGAAATTCAGTGTGCAGTCAGGTAGCACGGAGAGAAAGCTCCCTGAACAAAGCCATAACATAAGGAAATATAATAAAAAGTATTTATAACAATATTTTTCTTCTTCTTCTTCTTAACTGGCTATTAAATCTCACACTGAATGTGCCATTACACAAACACAAATTAATCAAATCCATGCTCCTAGAAGCCAGTTTCTTTGAGCCTGCTTTTTAAAGGTAAATGGCTTTATTTCGTTTTATAGCGACAAGATAAAATAGGGTTTCTTTGATTTTTTTAAATTGTAATTGAATATGTTGAATTCTCAGTGCTGGAATGAACATAAAGTTTCTATACGCCTGTGTTTATTTATTTAAAAGTATATAGAATCTCAGCAACTTTTTCAATCACCCTTTATCTATATTGCCTGCTGTCACTGTAAGCAAGAGGCTTATCTTGGATATTGACCCGCTGAGTTCTGCAGCACGCTTTTATTGAAACGGTGCGAACCTGCTCTGATGCCCTCTGAAATATATGAAAGTGCTCTATGAGAACAGAGGCCCAGGCCAACTCCCCAGGGATGCCTGAGCGCAATATGCAAAGGTGTCTCTAGATGAGGAGTTGTTGGCTCGCTGGTGGGAAACACGTATCATTTTTCATCTATATCTGGTCCCCACAAGCTCATGGATCATCTCCCCATCAGATAACAGCAAGTGAGATCCAATCCACCTAATTTAGATGGACTCTTTTGCACGGGAATATTACACACAACTATTATCCTTTAACTCCAGCTTAAACGCTAGCTGCCCAATGGCAATTCCACTTGCAAACTCTCAAAAGCACCTTTTTCTTTCCGGCACACAGAACTCGAGTGCTTCTTTTACAAGGGCTGCACCGCTGGTGCCTAAAACACAAGTAAAAGTTAGGTGGCCTCAGTCCCATCCATTCCTTCCTGCTCTGCAGTGATAATCTTCTTTTCACCGCCTGCTCCCGACAGTCAACCTGGTGGCTGGTCTACACTGGACTTCTGCCTCTGGATGTTAAACTTCTCTGATATGTTTGCTGTGTCAAGTGGTTCTTCTGGTACTGCTACCACTGTGATAGCCAGGTGCTCCAACACCAGGGTGGCGAGTACAGGATAAATAAAATACCCAGAGAGCCTGACCACCAATCAATGAATCTGAACGACCATGTATAACCCCTACAAAAATTTCTTAAAAAGAGCCAGTGTTTCATCGGGATGACTGAAACCATGGAAAACAGAGTAATATGGAAGGCACTGTCGAGTTCAGACAGCCGAAGCAGTGCCAAAACACCCATCAGAGCTGCTCCAGCCTCTCAAGGTGGAATTCCTTTATGTTCAGGCACTGACTTGCCTTGCCAAATATTTCTAATGCGATTTACATACCTCAGAAATGATCCCAAACTTTGCAAGTTAAGCCAAACCACAATCCCGGCCAAAGCCTCCACCTGTGCAAAATGTTTATTTTTAGCAGCTGCAGACTTCAGGGAGCCCAGCAACAAATTTGACCTGCAGCTGCTCATCATGCCAATGCTGTGTCAACAAATGGCAGGCTGGCAGCGAAAACACCAACCAGAACATTATCTGGTTTATTCAATGTGCTGCTAATCGGAAGGGAAACAAACGCTGGCACATGCAGGAGACCCAGGTTTGGAGAAGACTCCCTCCGTTCACCCTTTGGAGAAAGGGCTGGCTCGCACGGCCTCAGCTGCTGCGCTGACTTTGTTGGCAGGCTCTATCAGACCTGCCCATTCTGCAATTAAGTTGCTTGTTGACTGTTTTTCAAAGGAAGCAGGTGCTTAGTAACAGCTCTCTCATGAGAAGTTTTTCCTCTGGAGTTCACAGGAGGCAAGGGAACACACAGCAAAACGGCAAGCCTGGGTGCACCCCATCACCTGCCAGCCTGTGCTGGCATCCACCAACCATCCCCACACACACAGGTCTTGGGTCGTGTTCAGCTTGCATGCAGATCCTACACTAACCCAACCCAAACCCAGCTAATGCTGACCTCATCCAGATCCCGGTAAGGTCTGGAAGGTCGCCCATGACCTCCAGGGCTCTGACTCGGCCTCTGCAGCCCTCTCAGCAGCTCTTGAGGTGCTTGGGGACCGTCACCTCCCACTCCTGGAGCAAGAGCGTGATGGAGAGGTGAAATAGTTGATCTCAGGTAAAGAAGAGGTTGTCAGCCGCCTTTCTTCCTTCCCCAATATCCTCACCTGATTACTCACAGCTAAATTGAAGCAGCCAAGGGTTTCACTGGTGAAACAAACACGACGCCACGCTGCATGCCTTGTTACCTTCACTGCATTGACAGGGTGAGGTTTTCTTGTCTTTTAATTCCACCGTGCTGCCTGACAGCCACTTGAAACCCCGGCAGTGTGTGCACCTGACGGGGAGGCACAGCCGGCAGGGCTCGCGGTGGACGCATGCTTGCCCCCGTGCCAGGAGGCCACAAGGTCCGAGGGTTAAATGCCAGCTTTTCCTTGCGGTGAGCTTCCACCCGGCTGAGGAAAGCCTCGCCGCACCGAGAGGAAGGATGACAGGCAACCTCTGTATAACCCAGACCCTCTGGGCACATACCTCAACAGACAGCTAAAAAAAATAAAAAAATAAAAAATTTAAAAGCTCTTTATCTGATAGACAAGTTATTATATACCGAATGAAGGGAAACATCAGAGGCAAAATCCTGAATAGTGCTGACTACCCACAAATCCCATTAAAAAAAGAAAAGCCAAGTGAACAATGGAACTCTTCACCCTTAATCCTGGATTTATACATGTGTTGTAATTAAAGATAAATTGAATTTCAAAGCCATTTGGAATAAAAGGGCAGCTCAAGAAGCAGAGCTATATAGAGATCTATGTATAAAAAACAGAGCTATATATAAACATCAGCTATTTTAGTATCTCGTCTGCTTAATGCCAGCATAACATAACCACCAACAGATGAATAGCACGCTATAGAAAACTGACATTTTAAAAAAATTGGTGAAGAAGTGGTACCACAGATGAAACATAAGAAAACAATGGCCTGGCAGGAAAAAAATGGCATCCATCCTCCAACTGGTAACTCTAAGAGGGAATTTGGAAGATCTTCCCTGGCAGATCAAGAGAGCTCTCTCAGATCTGGGGTTATGTTTTTCTTTCCAAATACCTGGTGAAGGGCACGTCTGGTTCTGGCCAGCACTGTTAGCCAGGGAAATATCACCTACATTTTATCAAACTTTCCTTGCAGGATTAGAGAAAAGAGGGGGTGCAACAAGAGAGGCTCTGGCTGAGCGCAGGGCAGGACTTTTCCACGTGAGGCCAGTTGGGCAGGGAGGCCAAGCAAGCCTCCGTCCTCCCGCCCCAGCGCACAGCTCGGGACGTCTGGGCTTGGTTTCCAGCTCTGCCACCCCTTCCCCACATTACTCTGGGCACAGAAACTTGATCTCCAAGCTTCCCTTCTCCATTACCTCCACTCTTCCTGTTTGCCCGTCTCCTCTGATTAAAGTTTGGGCTCTAAAAACACGGGCTATGTGTTCACATGGTATTTAAAGCAGCGTGGCTTGATAGGAGTTGGCACATTCATGTGCAGTGAAATAAATCAATCGATAGTCAGAAGAGTTACGTTACAGCACACCGTGGACAGATAAGTCTATTACAGAGTCTGCCCTTAGCTTCTTGCTTTGTTTCAAAGAACCTTAAGGATAATTTTGCTGAAGTATATAATGAAAGATTAGGGCTAAATCTGTAATAAACACGAAAATGAAGTTATGCGTATAAACCTATTCTGCACAATGAATAGCAGTTATTGTCCCCCTCACAGTAACAGTATTACACACAAAAGTCTTCTTGAGGCACGGGCAGCTATTAAAATCCCTCAGCACCTAATTCTGATTTCACTGCTGTACAAAGCAGAGGGCTTGGGAATCCCTCTGCAAGACCACAAAAATAAACGTCAGTTGTTTACCGAAGAAAAGAAATGGGAAACAGATGAATTTATTTATGCTCCCATTTCTTTCAGTGGAATTGGAGTCCAGCAAGGATGAATCGTGCCTGCTGCCCTGCCATGCATTCAGCAGCTCAGCGATGCTGTGGCGTGCCTCGCTTGACTGTCTGCTGCTGAACCCTACCCCTGGGTTCTCTTAAATAACCATGGGCATCATTTCAGCAGAAACCCTGAGGTGCCCAGTCACCAGGGGACACCGGGGTGGCAGGAAACTTGCTGGAAACTACAGTGAAAAATGCTCCAGCACCTCACAGCAAAGTCATAGACTCTCTTAAACTAGCTGTTAAAGTGTCTATATTTTAATTTTAATGGCAAATCTTATGGGACAGACATGTTGGAAGAGCAATAAATAATAAGTTATTGTACCTGATCTTTCATTTCTGAATGGTTAAGGAGATTAATGTACTCATCTGCATTACTACTCAGAGCTATTCCGAAATGAAACCTCATGCAGAGTAGCTTTTCCTCTATTGTTGACTTATCAAAGCGTGGGTATGCTTTGCCACATGCCTCCACAATACGTGCCACAGCTCCGTGTTTGGATTTTCTTCTCTAAATAAAAGGTAGATCAATAAATTAATTTAATTAGCACATTAGAATAGTCATTATTGGGTCTTAACACATAATGGAAGAAATCTAGCAACTTCAAAGGAGATTTGGTTAATTAACACACGCCTTTATAACAGAGCTAGAATACAACCATATCGCAGATCTAAATAGCCTAGACTGCTATTTTTCTCCAGACCATATTGGCACGCTCCTGACAGCAATACTATCGTTAGAGGGATCTGTCTGGATGTCCATGATATGCCTAACCCCCTGTTTTGAATAGTTAGGAACAACAGCGACTGGCAAGCCGT